>NW_027311245.1:0-32316 GCF_047496795.1 Chiloscyllium punctatum | reverse complement strand
GGTGGAGGGGTGGGAGATGTGATAAGCAAGTTTGTGTTTGAGACAAAGATTGGCCGGGTGGTTGGCAGTGAGGAGAAAGTTCTGATTTTACAGGAAAATACAAGTGGAATGATCATTTGGGCAGATCAATGGCAGATGGAATGTGATCCTGATAAATATGAGGTGATGTACTTTGGAAGGAGGAACCAGACATGGGGTGTACACAATGATTGGCAGCACACTAGGGAGCTCAGAGGGTGTTTCTCCACACATCCCTGAATGTGACTGAACAGGGTAATGGACTAGTTAAGAATTTAACCTTGGGTGGAACGTTTATTAATCAGGGAGTAGTTTATAAGTATTATACAGGGCTTGGTTTAGTCCATGATGGAGTACTGTATGTCGTTCTGGGAGCCTCATTATAAGGAAGGATGTGATTGTACTGGAGGGGGTTGCAGAGGAGATTCACCAGGATGTTCCCTGGAATGGAGCATATCAGCTATGGAGAGAGGCTGGATAGGTTCAGGTTGTTTACTTTTGACAGAGAGGCTGAAGGGGATGTGATTCAGAAGGATAAGTTAACAAGGGGCATCGACAGATTGGACAGACAGCAACTGTTCCTTTTAGACAGAGGATCAAGAACAAGGGAGCACACTTTTAAAGTGAAGGGTTTGAGGTTCAGAGAGGATTTAAAGATGACTTTTTCTTCACCCAGAGGGTGTTGGGGTCTGGAAAGTACTTTCTGAGAGGGGGGTTATCAAGGTTAACCTCTCAACTGTTAAAAGTACTTGGACAAGCACTTGGAAATGCCATAACATTCCAGGCTATCAGCCTTTTGTCGGAAACTGGGACTAATATAGATCGTGCTGTATTTCTGTTGGCACAGAGACGATGCTCCTGTGAGTATATGATGTGGAAGGTCAATGATTGAGCAGCTTTACACAAGAATTGATGGGTTTCTGAAGATAATGTTCACAAAGGTTATAAGAGTGAACTGTTATAGCTTGTCAGATTATGTCAATGTGAGAAGTATGAAAAAGAAGTGCAGGTTTTTTCCAGTTTGAAACCAGAGAATGGAGAATGGGAAACAGGGAAATGGCAAAACTATGAATCCACTACTTCAGTTCTGTCTTCACAGTACACAGACAATACCAGGAAAACCAAGTCTGGCGTGGAAAACGAAATAGTACATGGAACATAGAACATAGTAAGTAAATCGTTTGGGAGAAATGATTGGGACTGAAAATAATGGTCATAGACAACACTAACACGGGTTTATGAAATGGGAATTATGTTTGAGAAACAGACTGGGAGACAAATGAAAGAGAAGCAATGGATGTAAAACATGTGGATTTTCAGAAAGATTTTGGTAAAGCTCCAAGCCTAGTTTGCAAAATCAAATCTTCGTGGATTGGGGTGAATATATGGCCATCCTTCTAGAATGGGACAGCTGGCAGGAGACAGTGAATAGAAATAAACAGACTTGTGAAGCAACAGCCTGACATTGTATTTAAGGTCTGATTCTGTGAGTTTGACTATATCCCTGACACCCCATCACCTTCCCCAGATATCTCCTCTCTCACCAGCAGGACAGACAAAGCAGAAGTGGTGGCACCGTGGGATGCAGTTTGAAGGGAATTGTTCTGGGAGTCCTCAACAGTGACTCTGTATCCCATGAAATCTCATGGCGTTAGTTTACACATGGGAAAAGAAACCTCCTGCTGATTACCATGTACCAGCCTCTTCCAACTGATGAGTCAGTACTCCCCCAAGCTGAACAACACTTGGAGGAAGCGCTGAGGGTGGCAAAGGCACAAAATGTACTCTGGGTTAGGGATGTCAATGTCCACAAAAAGAGTGGTTCGGCAGCAGCATTACTGATTGAGCTGGTTGGGTCCGAAAGGATATAACTTCTCGACTCGGTCTGCGGCAGGTGGTGAAGGAACCCACAAAAGGGAAAAGCCATATTTGACCACAGCCTTACTAATCTGCCAGCTGCAGAAGTATCTGTCCATGACAGGATCGGGTAAGAGTGACCACCGCATAGTCATTGTGGAGATAAAGTCACACTTGCATATTGAGAATATCCTCCACCATTTTAGGTGGCACTGTCACCATGCTAAATAGGACAGACTTTGAACAGATCTAGCAGCTCAAGTCTGGGTTTCGATAATATGTTGTGGGTCATCAATAGCAGCAGAATTGTACTCCAGCACAACCTCATGGCCTGGCATATCCCCCTCACAACAATTACCATCAAGCCAGAGGATCAACCTTGATTCAATGGAGTGTGCAGGAGGACAGGAGCAGCACTGGGAATACCTGAAAATGAGGTGTCTGCCTGATGAAGTCACCAACCATGACTACCTGCGTGCCAAACAGCATAAGCAGTTAGTCATAGACAGAGCTAAGTGATCCTACAAGCAACGGTGCAGATCTAAGCTCTGCAGTCCTTCTACTTCTAGTAGAGAATAATTATGGACAATTAAACGAGTCATCGGAGGAGGACATTCCACAAGTATCCCCATCCTTCATGATGGAAGAGCCTAGCACTTCAGTGCAAAAGATAACGTTCATGCATTCGCAACAATCTTCAGTCAGAAGTGCTGAGTGGATGATTCATCTCGGCCTCCTCCAGTGGCCCTCAACAATTCAGATACCAGCCATCAGCCAATTTGATTCACTCCACACGATATCCAGATTCAGTTGGAGACACTGGATACCTCAGAGGGTACACACCCTGACAACATTCTGGCAATAGTCCTGAAACGTTGTTCTCCAGACCTTGTCACTGCCCTCACCAAGCTGTTCCAATACCGTTACAACATTTCCCCGATTACATGGAAAATTACCCCATGTATCTCCTGTATATAAAAAGCAGACCAAATCCAATCCGGCCAATACCACCGCATCAGTCTACTCTCGATCATCAGTAAAGTGGTGGAAGGTCTCAGTGCTTTTAAGCAGCACCTGCCCAGCAATACCCTGGTCACTGACGCCCAGTTTGGGCTCCACCAGGGCCACTCAACTCCTGACCTCATTACCGTGGTTCAAACATGGACAACAGAGCTGAATTCCAGAGGTGGGGTGAGAGTGACAGCCCTTTAAATCAAAGCTGCCTTCGCCCAAGTGTGTTATCAAGGGGCCTTAGCAACACTGGAATCAATGGTATCATGGGCAAACTCCCCGCTGGTTAGAATCATACCTGACACCGAGGAAGGTGGTCATGGTTGATAAAGGTCAGTCAACTCAGCTCCAGGATAAATCTGTAGGAGTCCCTCGGGCAGTGGCCTAGGCCCAAACATCTTCAGGGCTGCTTCATCAATGACCTTCCCTCTATTATAAGGTCAGAAGTGGAGATGTTTGCCAATGATTGCACAATCTTCTGCAACATTTGTGGCTCTTCAGATACTGAAGCAGTCCATGTTCAAATACAACAAGATCTGGACAGTATCCAGGCTGACAAGTGGCAAGTAATAGTCACGTCACACAAATGCCAGACCGTGAACATCACCACTAAAATACAATCTAACCACTGCCCCTTGACATTCAATGGTGTTACTGTCACTGAATCCACAGTGGACTGCAGCTGTTCAACAAGGCAGCTCACCACCACCTTCTCAAGGGGCAACCAGGGACAGGCAGTAAATGTTGGCCCAGCCAGTCACACCCAGATTCAGGAAATAAATATCATTTCAAAAAAATCACAGAGGAAGGTTTCTGGGATATCACAGAGATCGGTGCTCAGGTCCCAGTTGTTCACAATGCCCATTAAACATTTGGTTGCAGGAATCAAATACGATATATCCCAACCTGCTGAGAGAACTAAAGGATGTTGGATTGCGAGTGGGTGAGAAGGTTGTAAAAAAGCTTCAAGGTGACTAAGACAAGTGGAATGAATGGGCAACTACGTGGCAGATGGAGAGCAAGGTGGGTTGAGGTGACAGTGTGCCCTTTGGTGGGAACAAGAGATTGGCAGCTTTTCGTTTGAAAAGGGATTGTTTGAAACATGTTGATCTGAAAAGCGACGTATGGGCCTTTTTGTTGTTTCCTTCTGCGCGGCCCTTCGAGGTCCCTGCAGCAGAGTGAGGTCTGAACCCACAAGGCAATACTGGGAATGGCATTCACACGCTGCCCAGTGTATATAGACCTACCAAGTGGGGAGCTGTAACATTGCAAAGGATCTGGATCTCCCTGTAAACCAGTCACTGAAAGCAACATTGCAGGAGCAAGAACCAGATAGGAAGATCAATGATGTGCTGACCTTCATTTCAGGGGGGTTTGAGTCCAGGAGTAAGGGTGTCTTACTGCAGCTGTAGAGGGCTTTGGAGAGACCCTATCTCAAACACTGTGCAGTATTCTGATGATTTGGTGTCAGTACATAATAAAGGACAAACCTGACATTGAGGGAGAGCAGTGAAGGATGACCAGACCGATCTCTAGGATGACAGGCTTGTTGTGGGAGCTGAGTTTGGGGCGACTGGGCCTGTATTCCATGGGGTTTAGGAAAATGGGTGGAGATCTCAGTGAGATATATAAAGATCTGACAGGGTGAGACGGATTGGAAGCAGGGATAATAATTCCACTGGCTGTGGTGTCTAAAACAAGGGTCCACAGTATTAGGTACAGACAGACCATTCTGCAATGAGATGACAATAAATGTCTGCACTCAGCGACTGGTGAACCTGGGGAATGCACTCGAAGCTGGAAGCCAAGACACTGAATATAAATACGGACGTAGAGACAGTAAAGGAATGGTGGGAGAGAACGAGAACGATATGGAAATAAAGGGCAAGGTATCATTATATTGAATTGGGTAGCAAAATCGACAGACCAAATGGACCACTGCACTTCCTACTTTATAGCTTCCCACAGTTAATCACATTAAGGGATGTGTACAGTGTGTGGAAAAAGTGCATTGTGTACATATTTGAACATGAACTGGAATGGGGAAGGCTCAATGTGTTGTATGACCTACTCCATTCCCGATGTTTCTATGCAGTCTGTAAATGTTGTCACAAGCTCTCAGATGTTAGGAAGGAGGTCTCTGCAGGGTCAACAGGACTGTGTTTCTCATTCAATTATTCCGATACTGAGGCTGGGGCCGGGTGTTCTGTCTGGTTTTATCCTTTAGACCTCGGAACAGTTTGATACAATAGAATGTCTTGTTTGGCGGATTCAGAGACCATTGAAGAGTTTATCACATTCTGTGTGTCTGCAGTCACGTTTAGCCCAGACCAGGAAAACACGGGAGATTCACTTTCTGAAAGGACATTTGTGAAGCAAATTGGTGTGAACAATCGACATTGGCTTGAAGGTCACAATTTACGGACACCAGATTTTGCATCTTAATATTTTGTCAATTGTGTTTAACTTACACCAGCTGCCAGAGCATTAGCCTGGTCTGGATTAGTAATCCAGTGACCTTTCCACAGCAGCACCATCTCTACATGGGGACCTATCTGAAATCATACTGAGCAGGTTATTTCTGTTCTGTTTGATAACTCTGTCAAAAAGAACTCCCACCAATTTGACTGTCGAGGTGGGTCTGAGGGGGAGGTAACTGGTCAGATTGTAATTATAATCCTCTTAGGAACTGGACATAGTTGAGTAATTTTCCACATTACCAGGGAGATGTCAGAGTTGGAGCTGGAATGAAACAGCTTCCCCAGGGACACGGCTTGTTATGCAGCACAAGTCTTCAGTCCTATTACAGGAATGGGGTCAGGGCCCATTGCCTTTCTCGTACGTACTGTGTTCAGCTGTTTTTCATGTCACGTACAGCAAAATAAATTGGTTGAAGACTGGCATCTGTGATTCTGTGGGTATCATGGCGAGGGTGAGGTGGATCATCAACTCCACACTTCTGGCTGAGATTGGTGCAGATACCACATCCTGGTCTTTTACACTGATGTGCAGAGCTGTTCGATTACTGAGGATGGGGATATTTGTGGAGCCCTTTGCTCCAGTCATTTGTTTAATCATCCATCACCAGTTATGTCAGAATGTGAGAGGATTGCGGAGCTTCAATCAGATCTGTTGGTCAAATGTGGTATCTTTAATGGGTTCACGTCAGGTTTAGGTTCACGTGGTTCTGACCCAGTCATGTTCACCCACAGTCATTACTGAAACATAGATCATATTGATGGTAATGGCAGACTGAGGAAATTATTCGAGGCTAAAAGTTACAGGTTGTGGTTGAATGCTGTTTTTCTTCTCCTACTGCTGTAGTCTACAGCACGACATAAATACGCAGTTTTGAGCTGCAATATCTGCAATGCAATTCTGCTGTCTGTCCCTTAGTTCACATCAAGACCCATTCACCCATCAGTCATGTACTCAGTGACCTACTCTGGTTTCTGGTGTGGTAACACTTCCATTTTCATACTGTCATTCTGCTGAGGGTCTCTTCCCGGGTCATGCTTTCAATCTGACACATTCTGAAAAACCAATTAACTGATTTTAATTCAATTGTTTAATTCATCTGAATTTTTTTCCTTGAGTAATATCATCTACTGTGTTTAAAATGAATGTGTTTCCCTCTGTTTCTTTCCCTGATCATGATTAAGAGCTCTGTCGTGTCAGTGATGCCAGCCTTATGTAGTTTCCGAGCCAATGAATTCTCTGGCTTCCCAATCATCTTCACCACATTGTATGTTTCCTCTTTTGGTTTGATGCCTTATTACTCATGGTTGCCTTGTCCTGTCATGAGTATGTTTCATCACCTTTGGGAGAATTTCTGATATCCTCCGAAATATCCCCAGAAATTCCTGCTTTTGCTGTTCCGTGGTCTGCCCAGCTCGGCTCCCCTTCCAATTAACTCTGGCCAGCTCCTCCCACATGTCATTGTAGTTACATTGTTCAATTATAATCACATTACATCAAGAAGAGACCAATAGATATAAACCGACAGAAGGAGCTTTGAGAGAGGAGACGCAAAGAATAATTGGTAAATTTCTTAACTGGATACAAAGAGAGAAAGAGCGAGACAACATAGATGAGGAAATATGAAAAATGAGAAAACTAGATCATCGAAAGAAGTAGATGCACATCCCTCAATGTTTTGGCAATTCCTGTGTGCTGTGGTCCTTTGTATAGTGCATGTACAACAGAGCAATATGTTCAAATGCTGAGTCTGATGCCAGAATTTTTATCTCCAATAATATGACAGACACTAGCTTTGGAAAGTATCCAACAGGCCAATATATTGAATTCTGGTAGAAAGGGGATTAACTGAAGTAAGTTGGGACACCAGAAGCAAGAATTTATAACACATCCTGATAAGAATGAGAGATTGGAGTGGAGAATTCCAGAAAAACAGGGAACGTTGAGGGAAGGGGAACATATCATTTTAGATGAGAATCAAATGATGTTTTAATGTTTTATAAATTTTATACATCATATGCATCACTTTTTGTTAACTGTGTCTCCGTTGTTCATTTAGAATGTGTTGTGCACATGTGAAAAATGTTACTTATCTGCACACACATTATTTAAACAGTGTATATAAAATCATTTTTCCACCATTGAAACTGTCCTGTTGTTGTGTTACGCGGATACATGAACACCAGCTGGCCACCAAAAGACAGGACCCATTATCACTATGTTCCATACATACAGGCAAAGAAGGGCACCACTTTAATTGGGACAACGCAGACACACATACTAAGACACGCAAGGACGTTCTTAGAGGAATGGCATTCTGACCAGAAGTCCATCAATAAACGCATCAATTTAGATCCTATCTACCTTCTCTTGTGAAACAAGAGAACTGGAAATGACATCACCCATCTTAAGAACCCAAAACCTATAAATAGAGAGGCGCAACATACCACCAGCACTTCAGCAGAGACTCTCACTGATGATGTTACCTAGTCATAGTGTCGAATCATCAGAAAACAAACCTTCAAGCACAGCGAGCTAACTTGCATACATACAAACTGTTATTTTTCTTTTATTAGTGGAATTTGGGAGTTCTTTGTCACTCATGTATTAACAGATTATGAGGTGAGGTGAGCTTTTTAGGTTCGTGGTTTTAATTAACAGGAGTGCTCGACATAGATGTCTCCACAGTTTGGGGCCCTGCCGTATGGGACTTGGACAGATTTGAACAGATTTCGGGTACAAAATATCCCAGCAAATTCCAACACGTTGCAATTAGTGACCTAGATCTTCAAATAAAACCGGTCGGAAAATCTGTTTAATGTTGTTTACTGGTGGTTGTTTAAATTAAAAGTGAGGGAAACGGCTTTTAACATTACTAAAGAGGTTCCCAAATTTGCCAAGAAAGTTTAGAAAGACAAAAGGAGGACATTTTTTAGAATTAGCAAATAGGTTGGAATTGGGTTTAACCAGGGACCAAAGGAAAGCTGAAATTGTAATGGAGTTAGTAAAGCACTTTGATGTATTAGAGAAACAGACAAGTGCAGTCGAGTTAGATAAAACTTAAGTTGCAAATATGGCAACTGAAGTTAGAAGATAAAGAAAGAGACGGAAACAGAGAGAGAAAAACAGTGAAGGAGAGGAAAAAGAAAGAGAGAGAGAATTTGAGATTCAGAAGTTGGGAATTAGACAAGAAAGTTAAATTAACAGGATGGAGATGAAGGGAGAACGTCGGGATGTATACAACTATGTTAGTGCCTTGCCATATTTCGGTGAGAAAAATGTCAAAACCTTTTTTATTTCATTTGAAAAAAAAAATGACTCAGCAGAAGACGTGTCCAGTGAACTTGTGGGTAATGCTCGTTCAGACTAAGCTGGTGGGCACAGCTGGTGAGGTATGTGCAGCGCTGTCAGATGAGGGATCAAGAGATTATCAAGATGTTAAATTGGTTATTTTGATTGGTTATGAATTGGTACCAGAAGCATATAGACAGAGGTTCATAAAAATAGAGACGGTACCAGGTCTGACTTATGTTAAGTTTGAAAGAATTAACTACAGTCATTTTGACAGGTGGGTGCTGGCCTTAAAAATAGATAAGACCTGTGAGGCTTGAAGGGAGATTATTATGCTGAAGAAGTTGAAAGACTCACTTCCAGAAACGGTAAAAATTCATGTGCACGAACAGAAAGTTCAAAAAGCGAGAAGCGCGGCAGAAATGGTAGGCAAATATGCATTGGTGCATGAGATGAAATTTAGCTTCCGGGAGAATTTTCATGCTATGAGGGATAGAAATTGGGAGAAGGGAAGTTCACACATTACAAAGCGAACAGTAGCGCACAATAGTTTACCACAAGTGAAAAAAGAAGCCCAAAGGGGTTGAAAGGAGCTGAAAGGCCTCAGGTGTTCTCACTATAAGGGAGTGGAACACATAAAATGACAGTGCTGATGGATTAAGAAGGGCACTGGGAAAAGGTGTTTTCATTGAGGTAATCTGGACGCACTGTGATGGTCGTTGAAGGAAGGCACTTTGGGGACGATGCGGTAGAAGAGGCTAAGCCAGTGGCATTAGTGAAACTGGTAAAGGAGACCCCAAGTAGAGCTGAGGAGCTTCAGGAGAGTGCACAGCAGAGGCAGGGTCTGGGTATTGAGTCGGTACCTGGTCTCTGAAAGTATTCACCTCTGTAGATAAAGTTTACTCAGAAAGATCAGGAGGAGAAGGACAAGAAGTTATAATTTTGTGAGATATGGGATCTGCTCAGTCTCTAATAGTTGAGAAGTGAGGCGGCAGAAAAGCACAACAGATCAGGCAGCATCCAGACAGCAGGACAATCGAATATCAGGCAGAAACCCATCGTCAGGAACATGGTGGGGGGACAATGGGGCTGAAAGATAAATATGAGGGTAGTAGCTGGGCTGGTGGGTGGGTCACTGGGAAGGCAATAGGTGGGAGTAATAGTGATATGTCGGTTTGGAGGGTGGAGTCGGTAGGTGGGAAGGAAGCTGGCCAGTTAGGGCGGTTCACGAGGGCAGTGCTAGGTTGAACGGTTCAATCTGGCAGAGGTTGGTGGAGGGGAGATTTGGAATTTGGTGAAGTCAACGTTGATGATGGTTCTAGTTTGAGGGTTCTAGTTGTCCTACCACCTATCCACAACACCCTCCTCTCCGAGCTATCACCATCACACCCCACCTGCGTCTACCTATCGCCTTCCAAGTTATCTTACACCCAGCTCCACTCCCACTCTCCTATTTATTTCTCGGCCCCCTTCCCCCTCCCTTACCCCACCCCCCACTTTCCTGATGAACAATTTATGCCTGAAACGTCAACTCTTCTGCCCCTCAGATGCTGCCTGGTTGACTATGCTTTTCCAGCCCCACACTTTTCAACTCTCACCTCCAGCATCTGCAGCCCTCACTTTCTCTCGGCCTCGAATAGTGAGAGATGAAAGTATTTTCACTCTTTCTGACATATTAATCAAGATCGTAACAATTTGTGGAATGGGGTTAGAAATTAAGTATTCCCTTGTGTAACATCAGGATGGAATGCCAATTCAAGGTTGGGGCAGTAACAGTGACAGTGAGTAACAGAGTGTCATTTCCAGGAATACAGTTTATTCTTGTGAACGATTTAACAGGATCCAAGGTGGGAAGTGGCACCCCTTGTATTGGAGAAGGCAAAAGGAAAACTAGGGAATTAGGGAGTTAAAAGAAAAATACCCAGGATTTTTCCAGACTGTATAGTAACAAGATCCCACTGTCATAAGTTACAGCAGGAAGGAAAAACGAACGAAAAAGCCAAAGGAGTTGATGTGCAGTGAACTGACCCCCTGTTTGATGTCACGGTGCAGGAAAACCCTGAACAGGCAGAGGGTCAGACAGAGGGGTTTAGTCCAGAAAGGCTAATGGACTTATAACAGATATATACACACACATTCACACACACATACACATGCATACGCACAGAAAAGGAATCAGAATATATATTCGAACGTTATTAACGTAAAGATAGAATGCTAAAATTAAAATGGAGACCCCGATAGATAACTGCAGAAGGGAAATGGGCCGAAGTGCACCAGATTGTGTTAGAGGTAGCGTACAGTGTTACAGGTAGCACATAAACTAACGGCAGGCGGTCACCTTGGTGTACAGAAGATTCAGGTTAAGGTACAGAGGCATTTTTAGTGGCCTGGAATGCACAAGGACGTGGTTATTTTTTGACGTACATGTCAAACATTCTAAATAGTAAGTAAGTCACAGGCAGGAATAAAGCCAGCACCTTTGTTACCAATTCCTGCATTCGAAGAACATTTCACGTAGGTTATGATGAGTTGTGTCGCTCCCCTATCTAAAATAAAAGTGGAAACCATTATTTCCTAGCCATAATGGATGTGTCTACCAGATTTCCAAAGGCAATTCTATTATGGAGCGTTAAGGTAAAAAGGGAGTTGTAGGAGTTGGTAGCTTTCTTTAGTCACTGTGGGCTCCGCAGAGAGATTCATTCAGACCAAGGTCTCATTTTACCAATCAGCTGTTTAAGGAAGTCATGGATAGCTTAGGCATACAGCAGTTTAAATCAAGGGCATCCCATCCTGAATCCCAGGGAGCCTTGGAAAGTGAGCATCAGACGCTGAAGACCATATTAACAGTGTACTGTCAGGATTACTGGAATGATTGGAATGAAGGTGTCTCATTGAATTGTTTGCCATTAGACAAAAAATATTTGCCCCAAATAAATCTACTCAGTTTACTTCCATTGAGTTAATATTTGAAGTGAGAGGTCCTTTGGAATTAATTGAATATAAATTGACAGGACCGAAGTCAGAGATCTCACACTCGGATTATGTATGTGAGGTGAGGGAGAGATTAGATGGAGTAGGTGAGTTCGCTAAACAGCACCTGAAGGGCACAGCATAGAATGAAGCAAGTGGCAGATAAAAACTCTGAAATTTTGACGATTTCCTGTGGGGATGACGTATTAGTATTGTCACCAGTGATAGGAACTCCCTTCACAGCCAGGTTTAGTGACTCAGGAACAGAGTTACAGTCAGATGAACAAATTGTGCAGTTTATCTATATGATGTAGTGACCTTTAGCAAGTGATTGAAAGCTCACACGTTACAGTTGGCAGAGCATGTTGAACGATTACAAGAAGCAAACTTGGTAATAAACTTAAAGAAAATAGAATTCACGAAGGCAGAGGTGACATTCTTGGGACATTACATTAGACATGGAAGATTGAACCCATGGAACACAAAGACGAAGGGCTTTGAGGAATTTCCACAACCATCCTCGAAGAAAGAGGTGCTTCGATTTTTGGAACTGATTGGATTCTATCGGAAGTTTGTTCCAAACTTCAGCAGCGTATTGGCACCACTGATGGACTTAGTAAAGAAGAACACAGAATTGTGGTGGACAGAACAATGCCAGGAGGCATTTGAGAATTTTAAAGCAGGATTAATCACCACACCAGTTTTAGCCATACCAAATATTTTGAAACCCTCGGGATATAGGAGTCGGAGATGTATTGATTCAGAAAGATGATGATGGGATTGAATGGCTAATTGGCTACTTGTCAAAAAAACTCAATATCCACCAGAAACAAAATACAACATCTCCATTACTGAAAAAGAATGACTAAGTTTCGCACTGGCCTGACAATATTTTAATGTTTATGTGACAAATAAATTGTTGGAGATGCTTGTGGACAACGACAAACCTCTCGCGTTTTTTGGAATATTTAAAGACCAGAATATGAGAATATTTCATTGGAGTCTTATCACGCTGACTTTAAACTTACACAATGTACATGCTGTGGGTCCTAAAATGTGATAGCAGATGTGTTATCGCGGATTTAAAGGAACAGGTGTTGATAAGATTTGACTTATCCCAGTGTTTTATATGTGTGCAAAATTAATATGAATGATATAACTGAGATTAATACTTTTGTATTTCATAATAATGGGATTAAGAATTAGAGGAAAGGAAACGAAGCCATCTTTTCATTCTGATGGTTCTTTTTTTTTCTGAAGGGGGGTGGTGTTATGAAGCCGAAAGCAGGTCAGGTCACTTTAAGACAGAACGGGTTTTGTTGAATACAAAGTACAGCACAGATGCCAGCTAAATGTCTGATTGTTCCATATGTCACAATTAGCTGGGAAATGATACCTGGGTTTTGGTTGCTGTTTTGACAACAATTCAAATACAACCAAAGAGTTTAAATAACGTTCAGAATACCAGAAGCCAACGGAATTTGAATATTATTGTTTGGGTACCTGGAAAGCAATCAAATGTGAGAATTATTGTATCATTGGAAGTATATAAATCCAGCATTTTGAACACTCGAGGGAGAGCCACTGCCATCCAACAGCAGAGTAACTGCTGTAGAGCAAGAGTGCTAACTGACCATCCCAAACACTCTCTATCAAAGATACATGTTCATGTAAACCTACTTGCAATAAAAACATGACCCAGGGAGATCAGCAGCTGGAAGAGTGAACACAGCAGGGAAGATAGAGACTGTGTGGTCTTGAGATTGTAATGTTTCATATGTGGGTTGTTGGAACAGCAGATTTTGACAGAGTCAGAGTCAGATAGTAAGTAGCTAAGAAAAGAGGGGCTTGTATTTGTGAAGCCCCTCTAGTGTTCACTATTAAAGTTAAGAAACTAACTTGTTAATTTTTGTTTAAATAGTGGAATGTAGGAGATCGCTGTCGCTCATATTTTAACAGATTACGAGGTGAGGCAAGCTTTTCTGGGTGTTTGGTTTTAATTAACAGAGGGGTTCGAGTCCACCTTGTAAATGTCCATCCACGCTAACCCCAATTCCCTGCAGTTGGCCAATATCATCCTAGACTTTTCCTATCCACATATTTATCCAAATGCTTTTGAAATGTTGTTAATGTACCTCCCTCAACCACATCTGCTGGCAGCTCATCCACGTCCCAGCCCTCTGTGTAAAGAAGTGGCCCCACAGGTTCCCTTTTATTCCTTCCCCTTTAACCTTAAACTGATCCCCTCTAATCCTCGATTCTCTACACCTTGGAAAAAGACTGAGAGCATTAACCCTACCATCGTGATCTTATTCAGCTCTATAAGGACTCCCTCAGTCTCCTTCACGCTAAAGAAAAGGTGCTAGCTTGTCCAACCTCTCCCTATAACTCAGACCAATGGGTCCTGGCAACGTCCTTGAAAATTTCTTCTGCACTCTTTCTAATTTAATAGCATCCTCCCTATAACAATGTGACAAAACTGAACACAATACTCTAAGTGCAGCCTGACCAAAGTCCAGTATAACTGCAACATAACTTCCCAGCTTCTCTGTACTCAATGTCCTCCCTGATGAAGGCCACTGTGCAAAAAGCCTTCTTCACTGCCCTGTCTACCTGTGACTCCACTCTTAGAGAACCGTGCACCTGAACCCCAAGGTCTCTCTGCCCACTACACTCTTGAAGATCTTTCCATGCACCATGAAACTCCTACCTTGATTTGATTTCCCAAAATGTAAGACATCACCCATCTATATTAAATTCCATTTGCCATTTCTCGGCCCACTTCCCCACCTGATTAAGTCCCTGCTGCAATTTCTGATAAACTTCCTCACTGATCACGCTACCACTTATTTTAGTGTCATCTGCAAACTTACTAATCATACCTTGTACATTCTCAACCAAATCATAGATAACAAACAGCAATGGGCCCAGCCTCCGGTCTGACAAACAACCTTCCACTAAACCCTCTGCTTCCGACCATCAACCCAACTGTGTATCCGATTGGACAGTTCCCCCACCATTCCACGTGATGGAACCTTCCTGAGCAGCCTGCCATGTGGAACCTTCTCAAAGGCCATACTGAAATCCATAGAGACTACGTCGACTGCTCTGTCCTCATCAACCTTCCTGGTCACTTCACCAAAGAACTCTAAGAAATTTGGGAAGCATGATCTCCCACTCACAAGTCTATGCTGACTGCTCTGAATCAAACCCTGTGTAACTAATGGGTGCAGTCAATGGTATGCTGTCTTCATTGTAAGATGATTCGAGTACATAAGTAAAGCCATCTTCCTGCTGTTGTAGAGCCTTGCTGAGAGAGCATTTGGGGCACTCTCTACAGATTTGATGCTCTTTGTAAGGAATGATCTCCTTACCACAGACATGGGTGATGGTATCATGTGAATAAAGTGAAGGAGCTGAGTGTTTAATCTGTAGAGCTGTGAGAGACGAGGAAATGGTGATGCTGAAACACGAGGAGTGGCAGCGATCACTTATTTCCAAAAGAAACATTGACAGGGAGAGAAATTCCATACTTTACCCAGGATTGATTGGTTTGATTTATTGTCACGTGTACCTCAGTACAGGGAAGCACGTTGTTTATGAGCAGTGGGGGAAGATCATATTAAGCAAGGCCAGACAAATCATAGGGTGGAAATAGACTTGGACAAAGTAAGGCACACAGGTTACACTGAACAGGACATGCACTAGACAAGGTCAACATGAACAAGATCACCATTATTTGAACTTAGAGAGTCCATTCATCAGTCTATCGTGACTTTCCTAATAGTTTATTTGCCTAAATTAACTCTCCCCACGTTATTGTGCAGTCGGCGTGTGAACCCTGTACTGAACATCAGGTTATTCACAATCCCCAACAGCAGCCACAATACCTTCCATCGGAAACAGGTAGCCATTCCCACCAGCTTCCACCCTACATAGAGAACACCAGGCAGCCTTCTCGGAGATGGTACATGCCTTCTTGAGATTTCACACAACACATATGATTTCCCTGCTCACCGCGAGTAACCCACGTTAAAGTCCCACGTGTGTATCATGAGCGTTGGCGCCACGAGGTACAACGTGGAGCAGTCTGTTTGTGCAGCCTCTGCTCCAATTGTTCATCACGTTAGAGCATCAATTAGGAGACAGTGAGGACTGCCCATGCTGGAGATCAGAGTAGAGAGTGGTTTGCTGGAAAAGCACAGCAGGAGAGTCGACATTTTGGGCATAAGACATTCATCAGGATCAGCATCAATTACCCTATTCTGCCCCCGTGTAAGTGCATTGAGGTGGAAATGGCCTTCTACTGTTCCTGTATAAGTGGCTCAACTGGCTGAATGGCCTCCTCTTGTTCATGTGTAAGTAACTCAAGGGGCTGAATGGCCTCGTTCCGTTTCTGTGTAATTGACTCAGGGGACTGAATGACTTCTTCCTTGTCCAATTGGACAGGGCCAAGGGCCTGACCTTTTACCCCTGGTTCCTGTTTGAGAGCTCGATGTACTGACAAGTGTGATGATGCTGCAGCTTTAAGAGGTTATTTTGTCCTGGTTTCTTTTAAGAGAGAGATTGAATGATCGTTACCAAGCTGGTTAGTTAAGACCACTTGAGTGAACAGCGAGGGAGGCCTTGGGTTTATTTTAATGCAGCCTGAATGGGTGTGACCAGCTCTCACAGATTAGGATCTTTGAGTTTGTGGCAATCTGTGACTGAATATTCAGTTTTGCCAAAGGCTGTCTTTATGGGATTTTCGTATATCGGAACAGTTCATTAGTAATATCTCCACGCTATATTATTCTGATAACTTGTCCAATAGAATTAAGTTATTCTAATTTCCTTTTTCTTTGGTTTCATTTTATCTTTCGTGTTTAAATAGTGTTGAGCTTCACACCGAGTATTTTGACCAGTCACATTGCATCTGGAACAGACAATTTACATTCCCTTTAAAATAAGAAAACATTAGAGTCTAGGAGACTGCCTTCCAATATTTTCGAGGGGCTCTGGTGTGGCCCATCACACTAGACTCCTTCTCTTCCTGAGTAATAGGCTGGAGGCACTGAATGGGCTGTCCCTGTTCATCTCCAATAGTGTCAATGGGCTGAATGGCTTCCTCATGTTCCTGTGAAACCAGCGTGAGGTACTGAATGAACTCTATTTTTACTGGGGCAATGTGCAGTGTCAGGCAGTGCTGTTACATGAATGTTACTGATACTTTAACAGCACAAGTCTCAATGGAGTCTGGGTCTTGTTGCACATGAACACAGACCAGTTCAGGAGCTGAGAGGGGAACAAAATGTTTGAACATAGTGGAATCTTCAGTGACCATCCCCACTTCTGTTCTTATGTTGCGGAGGGTGAGGTTGGGGAGACATTGATGAAGCAGCTGAAGATGTTTGTGAAGAGGAAGCTACCCTGAGGATCTCCCACAGAGGTGACCCAGGACTGAGATGATGACCATCTTCCTTTGTGCCATGTTTGACCCCAAACACTGGAAAGTTTACTCTGATTCCCATTAAGTGCAGTTTTGTTAAGCTCCTTGATGTCAACACAAGTCAACCACTGCCTTGATATCAGGGCCAGTCATTTTTACCTGAACCCTTGTCTCAACCTCTTTTGTGCACATCAATAAACCATGATATAGGAGCAGCAAGTGTTTTCTTCAAACAGGTGGGATTGAATGTCAGGATTTCTCTTCTCAAGAGTGTTCGGGGAGCGAGATGTCTGAAAGTATTTGAAGAGGATGTAGATGGATATTGATCTGACAGAGAGGTGAGGGCTATGAAGAGTTGGATATGAAAGAGGATTTGAGACCAAGAGCAGATCAGTCACGATCTTAGTGAAGGGCAAGGCAGGTTTGGGGAGTGAATGACCTGCCCCTGTTTCTGATGTTCTTACATTCTGTTATTGGAGTGTTACTGGGTGTTATTTTCATGAATGTGCAATTACTAAATATTGCAGTCAGGGAGACCAGATGATTTTGTGAGCCAACTCTGGTTGAGGTATGGGGGCTGTATTCACAGTGAATCTGGGTCTAACCATGACCAACAAATGAAGCACAAGTTGCAGAGAGGAGAAGCTCTGTAAAGAGAGATGAGGGGCCTTGATCATACCTGTGCCTGGGCTTTCCAATTACATTTCCCAAATCACCTCAAAGCATGTGTGACAGTATTGAGAGGCTGAATGGTCTCCCCTGTTTCTGTGCAACAGGTTATAGGAGTAAATGGCCTCCAACTGCTCCTGTCTAGCAGGTTTGATGGGCTGAATGGAACACAGGAACATGGGAGTGAGGAGCAGGAGTGGGTCATTAGATACTTTGAGCCTTCTCCACCAGGCACTAAAATTGTAGCTGATCAGGTTGTGGTCTCAGCCCCACTTTCCTGTCTGTATCCCATTGTGCATGACTCACTTCTCTGTCAAATATTTAACTGATGCAGCTTTCAATCAATGTGAACATAGAGGCACGATAAACTTCCACTGAAGAGAATTCCCACTTGAAAGGTCCTTTCAGAATTTTTCGTCATCCTTCTTATAGAATCAGAGAGTCATGCAGAACAGAAACAGACCCGTTAGTCCAATCTGTTCACTACGATCAGACATCAAATCTGATCCAGTCCCATTTGCCAGCATTTGGCCAATATCCCTCCTCTCAGATACTTTTTAAATGTGTAATTTTAACCGCCATCACCACTTCCTCTGACAGCACTTTCTGTACACACACCACTCTCTGTGTGAAACATTTATCTTCAGGTCCCTTCTAAATCATTCGCCCTCTCACCTTCAACCTCTGCCCTCTTGTTCTGGACTCCCCTATCCTGGGGAGCAGAACGTGGCTGTTCAGTATATCCATGCCCCTGATGGTTTTATAAACCTCTATAATGTCACCCTTCAGCCTCTGACACTCCAGGAGAAAGCACCTCAACCTAATCAACCTCTCCTTAAAGCTCAAACCTCCAGTCCTGGAACATCTGTGTGTCAGTCATTTCTGCAGACAACCAAGTTGTACGCAGTATTCTTAAAGTGGCCTCACCAACATCCTGTACAGATGCACCATACCACCACAACTCCTATATTCAATCCTCTGACTGATTAAGGCAAATGTGCCAAATGTGTTCTGCACCACACTGTCTATCTGCGACTCCACTTTCAAGGAACAATGCACCTGCAGCCCTATGCCCCGTTGTTTCACAACATGCCCCAGGACCTTACCAACAATTGTATAATTCCTGCCCTGGTTTGCATTTACAAAATGCAAAACCTCGTATTTATCTAAATTAAACTTCATCTGTCCATCCATGCCCCTTTGTTCCATCTAATTGTGGTCTTGTTGTAATCTGAGATAATCTACTACACCACCTTTCTGATGTCATCTGTAACCTTTCGAACTATGGCCCCAATATTCACATCTAAATCCATTACATAAATGATGAAATGCAGTGAACTCAGTACTGATTCTAACAGCACACTGCTGCTCACAAGCCTCCAGTCTGAAAAATATCCCTCTTCCTTCAAGCCAATTGTGACGAGCTTCCTCTGTATCCCATGTGACAGAAAGTTACTGATCTGTCTACCAATCGGAATGAAATACTAGCTATGAAGAGAGGCTGAGTAGGTTAGGTTTATTTTCACTGGAAAAAAGGAGATGGGGTGGGGGTACCTGATTGAGGTTTACAAACTCATGAAGGGTATAGCCAGGGTGGATAGAGAGGGGCTTTTTCCCAGAGTGAAGGATTCAGTAACGAGAGGTCGTGCTTTCAAAGTGAGAGTTGGAAAGTTTAAGGGGGATACACGCGGTAAGTACTTCACACAGAGGGTGGTGGGCATTTGGAACGTGTTGCCTGCAGAGGTGGTCGAGGCAGGCACGGTAGATTCTTTTAAGATGCGTCTGGACAGATGCAGGAGTAGGTGGGGAGCAGAGGGATACAGATGGTTAGGAATTGACCGACAGGTTTAGACAGTACATTTGGATCGGCTCAGGCTTGGAGGGTGAAGGGCCTGTTCCTGGGCTGTAAATTTTCTTTGCTCTCTGTTCTTTAAATGAACACCTTGCTGAAGCCCATATAGACAATGTCTACCAAACTGCCTTCATCAATCTTCTTTGTCACCTCTTCAAAAAACTCAACCAAATTAATGAGACATGATTTCCCATGCAGAAAGCCATGTTGTCTACTCTGAACAGCCCTTTCCTTCCCAAATGTATGTAAATGGTGTCCCTCAGAATCCCCCCCAACAACTTACCCACCACTGACATCAGGCTCACCCGTCTATCGTTCCCCGGCTTTTTGGGGTCACTGTTTCCTTTTCTAGTCCCACTCCTCCACTGCTCACAACAAATGTTAAATGTAACCAGTTTGGTGATTATGGCTGATGATATCGGTCTCAGACTGGGTCAGGGTCAGTTTTAGGAACAAGTCAGGCTAGTTTCTTTAATCTGCTCAAACAACACGTTTATGATCGAGAGCAATGTTACTCCAACTATGGTGGAAAGATTAATGGCAAAGTGTTTGGGTATTGCAAATATATAATCAATGGCTTAGAAAGGATGGATGCTAAGAAATTGTTTCCGTTAGGCGAGGAGACTAGGACCCGTGGATACAGCCTTAGAATCAGAGGGGGTCAATTCAGAACAGAAATGCGGAGACATTTCTTCAGCCAGAGAGTGGTGGGCCTGTGGCATTCATTGCTGCGGAGGGCAGTGGAGGCCGGGACGCTAAATGTCTTCAAGGAAGAGACTGATAAATTCTTGATGTCACAAGGTATTAAGGGCTACGGGGAGAATGCAGGTAAGTGGAGTTGAAATGCCTATCAGCCCTGATTAAATGGCAGAGTGGACTCGATGGGTCCGATGGCCTTACTTCCCCTCCTATATCTTATGGTCTAATATTTCCCTTTCTAAACACACATACACAGACACACACAGACACACACACAGACACACACACACACACACACACACACACACAGACACACACACACACAAACACATGCATACACACACACAGATTAACAAAATTTCCGCAATTTTAACTTGAAACAACTTTGTCCAGATATTATTGTAACTCCTGATAAAAGTAAAAATTGAGATTGTCCAAAACGTTATTCTGCTTCTGAAGATATTGTACTCACACAGCTGCTAGCAATGGGATTTCATCCTGGGAGAGTTGAATTTGGCTGAATTCCCTTTGGTTTAGGCAGTGAGGAGATTCCAGTGAATTCTGATCAGGGAGCACCCAAAGGGTAGCACGGTGGTTAGCACTGCTGCCTCCGAGCACTAGGAACTTGGGTTCAATTCCAGCCTTGGGTGACTGTCTCTGTGGAGTTTGCACATTCCCCCCTTATCTGTGTGAGCTTCTAATGGGTGATCCAGTTTCCTACCACAAACTGTGTAGGTTCGGTGGATTGGTCATGCTAAATTGTCTGTAGTGTGCAGGGATTTTTAGGTTAGCTTCATTAGTCAGGGGTAAATATAGGGCTATGGGTTGGGAAGGTTGGTATGGAGTTGTTGGGCCGAAGGGCCTGTTTCAACACTGCAGGGATTCTATAAAAATAAGAATGGTAACGATGACTGTAGATTTTTTTTAGCTCGCGCACGTTGCTATGATGAGGAACCACAAAGGAGAGAGTGCAAGAGGCCATTCTTTTTCGGGCAGATTACAGTTTCTCCCTCTCTGAGTTGAATCACACAATAATATCATCCTCTCCCAAACTGGACCATGTGAGGTCTCCTTGTACATTGTCAAAACTATGTCTCCATCACATTCCCTGTTCCATGTAGGTACATCATTGCTACTGTCATACACCGAGCCATATCCTTAGCAGAAAATGGTCTCGGCCGATTTGAAATATGTTTACATGGCCTTGCGTCAATAAAAAATAAAATAATTAATGTATTCAGAATACCTGTGTTAAAATGCATGCATTTTGTAACAAATACAGAAATTTGCTGGAAAAGCTCAGCAGGTCTGTCAGCATCCAGATGCCTTTTACATGCAGTAGTTGGACCAGCCTCCATCACTTCCTCTGGCAGCTCATTCCATTCGCACACCACCCTCTGTGTGAAAAGGTGCCCTTTAGGCCTCATCAAAACTTTTCCCCTCTGGTTCAGAGTCAGGGACACTACCCACAACACTACCATACTCAGACTTGGGTCATATTTTAGTGCCCACTTTCAGCTCAGTGTGGATTTATTATAATCAGGTTCCCATTACTGAACTACACAAAACACTTTGTATTGTTAAACAAATACAAGATATTTGTCTCAACTGTAGGATATTGAGTGTACTTGCTATGCTATCAAAGTTAACTATAAACATCTTTAATTGCTATTATCTGTAGTCTGCAATATTAAGGAAAGAAATCCTGCAAACACACTCTGCCCAATGAAGAGTCTTAAATAGATATTTATTACTGAACACCAGAAACGAAGGAAGAGCTTAATTTCTGACTCCAAAACACCGATCACTCTTACCCAACTCTCACGTGCGACTGCCCTCTTCCTAAAACCATGAAGTGACACCAGGCCGCTGATTACTGTCCAGCCTCTCCTCCCCACTGACTGTGTCTGCAATCTGTCCCTCCTCCCCCTAACCACACAAGACAAACCAAGCTCAGGGTCTTTGTGATAATCAAGGCCGGAGTGTGCAGGCCTCCTGGAGAGGGAGATGGGCATTTTAAAATTGAAGGGTGAGGGGGAGGTGACAGTAATATCACTCACTGGGCTGAGGGGTGGCGGATGGAGTTTAGTTTGGATTAATGCGAGATATTGGATTTGGTAAATCAAACGACAGCAGGACCTATACAATTAAAAGCAGGGCCTTTGTCAGTGTTGTAGAACAGAGACCTCGGCCGTCAGGTTGAATTCTTTAAAATTTGCATCTCATATAGATATTGTGGTAAAGAAGGTGTTTAACACACTTTTCTTCATTGGTCAGACCCTTTGAGTATCAGAATTGGGACGTCATGTTGAGGATGTACAGGTTATTGGTGAGACCTCTACTGGAATACTGTGTCTGGTCTGGTCACCCTGCCCGCTCATTCCATAGGCACACCACCCTCTGGGTGAAACAGCTGCCCCTTAGGTCACTTTTAAATGTTTCCCCTCTCACCTTAAGTCTATGTCCTCTAGTTTTGGACTCCCCGTGCCCTAAGAAAATACCTTGACTCTTCACTTTAATATTATTGACCTTGATATTATTAAACTGGAGAGGATTCAGAAGAGATTAACCTGGATGTTGCTGGGAAAGGAGGGAGTGAGCTACAAGGAGAGGCTGGATCGGCTGGGACTGTTTTCACTGAAGCATATGAGATTCTGCGGTAACTTTACACAAGGGCTGATGTCTTTTCCCTAGAGTTGGGGATTCAAAACTGAGGGATATTTTAAGATGTGAGGAAAAAGATTTACAAAAGTCAGGAGAGGTAATTATGTAAGACAGAATCTGGCTTGGGTGTGGAATGAACTTCTAGAGGAAGTGGTGAAAGCAGGGACAGTTACAATGTTTAAAGGACATTTAGATCAGTCCATGGATAAGACATCAGTTAGGATGGTGCGGTGAGCAGCTGCCTTCTCCCTCCCCCTCTCTGAATGAATCTCTGTTGGTTTTTACCCTCTGCCAATGTCTGTGCAGTGGCGTGGGGAGGCCAGCAGAGGGTGGCATTGCATCACTTTAAGCACCACAGAGACTGCCTTACCTGCACCACACACAGACACACAGATACACAGCAATCGTTAGGACACAACATTGAGCTCATCTGGTAATATAAACTAAATATAAAGAAACGCTCAATTTGTCTTGTAAACTGTTAAAATATGAGTGACAGAGAACTCCCAAATTCCACTGTTTAAACAAAAATATCAATTTATTTTTTAACTCTGAAAGTGAACATTTTACATCAACTATTCACAGCTCTGAGACCCCCTTTCTTTAACTGCTTATTACCCTACTCCAACTCTACAGTAATGTACTTTTTCAAAAAGACACTTATTAAAATTACATAAACGTAATTTCAAACCCACACAGCAGCTGTTGTTCCATCTGACCTCACACCAAAATCCCTTTTTCCCATCTTTCCTGGGAAGACTGGCTCATGTTACAGGATGCTATCGAAGTGTCTACATTTCAGCATTCTGAAACCTGGGAACACATCCTTCCATGACACTGTCTCTCAGTCTCCCCCTCTCTGTCTATACCCCAAACCCCTCCCATGTGGTGGTATTTAAACTGATTCCCCCGCCATCTCTCTCTGGCAGTGAGGTTCATACCCACAGCACCCCCTTGTCAGGGCACAATGGGGATATGGAGCTGTAAATGGGTGGGAGCTGTACATCCTGTCACTTCCAGCACGGGCTGCAACTTTCCCCACACTGGGCAGGGGTCTAATACAGTGTTACTGAGCAATGCACTGGGGTGGGGTACACAGTCCTACATGCTGGGAGGGTAACTGCTCCTGGTTTACAGATCAATGTATTGGGGTGGGGTACACAGTCCTACATGCTGGGAGGGTAACTGCTCCTGGTTTATAGATCAATGCACTGGGGTGGTGTACACAGTCCTACATGCTGGGAGGGTAACTGCTCCTGGGTTACAGATCAATGCACTGGGGTGGGGTACACAGTCCTACATGCTGGGAGGGTAACTGCTCCTGGTTTACAGATCAATGTATTGGGGTGGGGTACACAGTCCTACATGCTGGGAGGGTAACTGCTCCTGGTTTATAGATCAATGCACTGGGGTGGTGTACACAGTCCTACATGCTGGGAGGGTAACTGCTCCTGGGTTACAGATCAATGCACTGGGGTGGTGTACACAGTCCTACATGCTGGGAGGGTAACTGCTCCTGGTTTACAGATCAATGTATTGGGGTGGGGTACACAGTCCTACATGCTGGGAGGATAACTGCTCCTGGATTACAGATCAATGCACTGGGGTGGTGTACACAGTCCTACATGCTGGGAGGATAACTGCTCCTGGATTACAGATCAATGCACTGGGGTGGTGTACACAGTCCTACATGCTGGGAGAGTAACTGCTCCTGGGTTACAGATCAATGTACTGGGGTGGTGTACACAGCCCTACATGGTGGGAGGGTAACTCCTCCTGGGTTACAGATCAATGCACTGGGGTGGGGTACACAGCCCTACATGCTGGGAGGGTAACAGCCCCTGGGTTACAGATTAATGCAATGCGGTGGTGTACATAATCCTACATTCTGGGAGGGTAGCTGCTCCTGGTTTACAGATGAATCCATGGGTGATCACTGCACAGGTCGCTGTGCTGGTCAGACTGTCTAGTTGAAGTTTATAGATAATACAATGATGTAGTCTGTGCAGCTCCCAATGTTGGATGGATATTTGTTTCAGGTTTAGACATTAGTGTCCTGTTCTGTTTTGCACAGCTCCCCGTCCTGGACAGATATCTAGTCCGGGTTTATAGATCAATGCACTGCTATGGTCTACACAGCTCCCTGTCCTGGACAGATATCTAGTCCGGGTTTATAGATCAATGCACTGCTGTGGTCTGCGTTGCTTCCCATGCTGAATACTCGCTGAAGGAACACCGCAATCCAGGCAGCATCAGGAGATATACAATTTGAAGTTTCAGGTGTAGCCCTCCTTCAGGATCCTCACAGAATGGTTACACCTCCTGATGGTGTCAGCATTGCTGTGTTCTCCCACCTTCCTGCCTGTCTTCTTTGGACTCTAGCATCTGCAGCTTTTCTCTCTCTATCACAGCTTCCCAAACTGGACAGATGTCTAGCCTGCGTTTGAAGATAAGTGCCCTGATCTGATCTGCGCAGTGTTCCACTCTGGCCAGATTGCTGGGTTGTATTGACCAGTGTAATAGATGAATTTGGACAGATTGCTGGATTGTACTGAGCAGGACACTGGCCTGGTCTGTACAGTGTTCCACAGTGAACAGATATCTCCTCTGGGTGTATGGTGTCTGGGCTGGTTCTGTGAGGTGGATTGAGAATGTGGTATATCTCACCATTTCAGCTGATCTGGCAATGCCTTTAGTTCCCATTCCTGTGATTGGACCCTCCGTCTCTCACCCCATTAATGTTACAGTGTGTCCAGGCACAGGACATCATGTTGGTGGGGTGGGTAGGGGGGAAAGGTCATGGATAGGTCAAGGGGTTAGCTAGAACGTTCTGTCCCCAACATTCTATAACTGACATTCCCTGGAATGTTCTGTCCCCGACATTCTATAACTGACATTCCCCGGAACGTTCTGTCCCTGACATTCTATAACTGACATTCCCCGGAACGTTCTGTCCCTGACATTCTATAACTGACATTACCCGGAACGTTCTGTCCCTGACATTCTATAACTGTCATTCCCCGGAACGTTCTGTCCCTGACATTCTATAACTGACATTCCCCGGAACGTTCTGTCCCTGACATTGTTTGTGAACGGCCGGACGTCAGTGAATTGAACAAACGATAAGATCCCGAGGGAAGAGATCCCGTTCCAGGGAGAAGGAGACACTGTTCCGAAGGACCCTCAGGCAGTTAAAGGGGGGAATACGTTTTCCCTGCGTTTACATTTCTCCACGACACAGGATCGACCACAATTTAGACCAAAATACAGGAATTCCCAAACTCCATTTGTCTTCAGGAAACTGGGAGAGAATCCTTCAGGACAGCAACGTTTCCACCCTCTGTATTAGGAACTGGGAAGGAGTGACCTGTGTCTGCTCTCGAGGGATCGAGTGTGTGGGAATGTTCTAGAAACCATCTGTCCTTATGGATGTGTCTCTGTGTGTTTGGGGAGGGAGGGTTTCTTGTGGTTTATGTCACATTTTTGTCAGTAATTCCGACCTTCCCATTTGTTATTCCAGCTCCAATTATTTTAATAAATCCCTGAATGCAGGGACACATTTGAAAATCTCACTGGGTCCCTGATCAAACGGGTCCCTTTGCCTCCAGGCTGATGGATAATGGGTTTGTTTTCCTTCCTCACAGTTAACGTAGTGACCATCTACGTCCTGCTTTATAAAGATTGTGGATTGTCTCCATGTGTCAGACGTTACCTGGGGGCCATGGCAGCGGCGGATCTCCTGGTCATTATCCTCGACCTGATCCTGAGACACATTCCCATTGTTTATCGGGAACAGTTTTATTTCCTGAGGTACTCCGTCCCCGTGTGTAATATCCACGCCGTCCTGCTTTATGCAGCCACTGACTGCTCTGTCTGGTTCACCGTCACTTTCACCTTTGATCGGTTTGTGGCCATTTGTTGCCAGAAGCTGAAAAGTAAATATTGCAGTGAGAAAACGGCGGCTGTGGTTCTGGGAGCAGTGACTGTGCTGAGCTGTTTAAAGAACATTTCCTGGTATTTTATGCTCACGGCTCGGTATTGGCTGGTGAACGACCCCTGGTTTTGTGATGTAACAGTCGCTGTTCAATCCTCCAGTGTCTGAGTCACAATCGAGTTCCTCCACCACATTCTAACCCCGTGTGTCCCATTTCTCCTGATTCTGCTGCTCAATGTTCTCACCGTCAGACACATTTTAGTGACCAGCAGAGCCCGCAGGAGACTCCGCGCTCACACCAATAGGGACGCTCAGTCTGACACTGAAATGAGAAACCGAAAAAAATCCATCATTTTACTGTTTGTGATCTCGGCCAATTTCATCCTGTTATGGTCAACGTTCATGCTGTTTTCTATATGGTACCGGATGTGGTTTATTGGGTATTACTCTGTGTTTCTCCATCGCTTTGTGCAGGAATTGGGCTTCATGCTGCAGCTCCTCAGTTGCTGCACAAACACCGCGATTTATGCCGTGACCCAGACTAAGTTCAGGCAGCAGCTGAAGAATGTGCTGAAATATCCCTTCACACAAATCCATCCATCCATCAAATTCCCTCATTGATCAATCCATCCGGGATTTTCTCATTTCAGTTCAGTGTTTCAGCGATGGAGCAGCCTGTCGCTATGGTAACAGACTGAGGGTAGCGCTGGTTTGTCCATCCTTATCCCACAGGGGGGGTACAGGGAAACATTTCAATGTTTCTCACAACTCAGGGGCCAGTGAGAAAAGGCACCATCCCACTGACTGTATCCATCACTTCCATTTGTAACCAATAACAATGTTGATTAAAGCGTGCCGAGCAGCAGAGTGACCAATGTTGTTGTGTGTCTTTGTGTTGGAGAAGCTGAACTGGAGAGAGACAGACTCAGCCCCAAGTCCTGGTCCTCAGGGAAGGGAAGGGCACCGCGCCCTGAGCTCAGGAGCTGGGTTTAACTCCCTCTGACCCCCCCATTCCAACCTGGCCTCCCCAATTCCTCACCCCCACTTTTCCTCCTCAATTCTCTCCATCTCTCCCTTCCTGCACAATCTCTCTTTCTCACCACCTCTCCCTTTCACTCTCTCTGGTCCCCTCTCAGAGCCCCCAACCCCAGTTTCTCCACCTGCCTCCACTATTCTTTCTGCCTCACTCTCCCCCTCTCTCTCTCTCACACCCCCAACATGAGTTTATCCACCTGCCTCCATTCTTCTCTCTCCCCCTCACCCTCTCTCTCTCTCTCTCTCTCCTGCCGTCTCTATCTCCTTCTCACAATTCTGGCTCT
The DNA here is from genome assembly GCF_047496795.1 of Chiloscyllium punctatum. Taxonomy (NCBI): domain Eukaryota; kingdom Metazoa; phylum Chordata; class Chondrichthyes; order Orectolobiformes; family Hemiscylliidae; genus Chiloscyllium; species Chiloscyllium punctatum. The sequence goes on along the minus strand of NW_027311245.1, from coordinate 4,123 downwards.
ACCCCATTTTCCCCACCTCCCACTTCCCACATCTCTCGATCATCTCACATCCACAAGCCCCCCCACCCCCCCCCCCCCAACCCCCACAAGCAGACTCACCACCAACCTGCAGTCTCTGGGTCAGAGGGAGAGGGAAGGACCAGGGAGACAGAGTGTGTCAGAGAGAGAGAATAAGGGCGGGACAGAAGGGAGAGAGATTCAGTTAGAGAGAAACGGAGGGTGGTGGGAAAAGAGAGACCAAGATAGGGAGATCGAGAGTGAGAGAAGATGGAGAGAGAGCGAAGGAGCAGGGAAAGACAGAGAGAGAGGGAAGGGAGAAATAAGGTGAGGGAGGGAGGGAGAGAGAGAGAAATAGGGGAGGACATAATGAGAGAGGGGTCAGAGAGAGGGGGGGCAGAGAGAGAGGGTGACAGAGAGAGAGGGAGACAGAGAGAGAGGGGGGCAGAGAGAGAGGGAGACAGAGAGAGAGGGGGGCAGAGAGAGAGGGGAACAGAGAGAGAGGGGGACAGAGAGAGTGGGGGACAGAGAGGGGGACAGAGAGAGAGGGGGACAGAGAGAGAAGGGGACAGAGAGAGAGGGAGACAGAGAGAGAGGGGGGCAGAGAGAGAGTGGAACAGAGAGAGAGGGGACACAGAGAGAGGGGGACAGAGAGGGGGACAGAGAGAGAGGGGGACAGAGAGAGAAGGGGACAGAGAGAGAGGACAGAGAGAGGGGGACAGAGAGAGGGGGCAGAGAGAGGGGGGGCAGAGAGAGAGGGGGACAGAGAGAGAGGACAGAGAGAGAGGGACAGAGAGAGAGGGGGACAGAGAGAGAAGGGGACAGAGAGAGGGGACAGAGAGAGGGGGACAGAGAGAGGGGGCAGAGAGAGGGGGGGGCAGAGAGAGAGGGGGCAGAGAGAGGGGCACAGAGAGAGAGGGGGGCAGAGAGAGAAGGGGACAGAGAGAGAGGGGAACAGAGAGAGAGGGGGACAGAGAGAGGGGGACAGAGAGAGAGTGGACAGAGAGAGAGGGGGGCAGAGAGAGAGGGGGCAGAGAGAGAGGGGGACAGAGAGAGGGGACAGAGAGAGAGGGACAGAGAGATGGGGCAGAGAGAGCGGGGGCAGAGAGAGAGGGGAGCAGAGAGAGAGGGGGCGGGGGGGCAGAGAGAAGGCGAGAGAGAGAGGGAGGCAGAGAGAGAGGGGGGGGAGAGAGAGGGTGACAGACACTGTGGGGGACAGAGAGAGAGAGACACACAGAGAGAGGGAGACAGAGAGAGAAGGAGACAAAGGGAGAGGGGAACAGAAAGAGAGGGGAACAGAGAGAGTGGGGGACAGATAGAGAGGGGGGCAGAGAGAGAGGGGGCAGAGAGAGAGGGGGGCAGAGAGGGGGGGCAGAGAGAGAGGGGGACAGAGAGAGAGCGAGAGAGAGGGGGCAGAGAGAGAAGGTACAGAGAGAGAGGGAGACAGAGAGAGAGGGGAACAGAGAAAGAGGGGACAGAGAGAGATGGGGACAGAGAGAGGGGGGACAGAGAGAGTGGGACAGAGAGAGAGGGGGACAGAGAGAGAGGGGAAGAGAGAGAGAGGGGACAGAGAGAGAGATGGGGACAGAGAGAGGGGGGACAGAGAGAGGGGGACAGAGAGAGAGGGGGACAGAGAGAGAGGTGGCAGAGAGAGGGGGGGAGAGAGAGGGGGGCAGAGAGAGAGAGAGAGAGAAGGGGACAGAGAGAGGGGACAGAGAGAGAGGGGGACAGAGAGAGGGGGGGAGAGAGAGAGGGGGGCAGAGAGAGAGGGGGGCAGAGAGAGAGAGAGAGAGAAGGGGACAGAGAGAGGGGACAGAGAGAGAGGGGGACAGAGAGAGAGGGGCCAGAGAGAGAGGGGCGCAGAGAGAGAGGGGGACAGAGAGAGAGGGGGACAGAGAGAGAGAGGGACAGAGAGAGAGGGGGGCAGAGAGAGAGGGGACAGAGAGAGAGGGGGCAGAGAGAGAGGGACAGAGAGAGAGCGGGACAGAGAGAGGGGGGGACAGAGAGAGAGGGGGGCAGAGAGAGAGGGACAGAGAGAGAAGGGGACAGAGAGAGGAGGACAGAGAGAGAGGGGGCAGAGAGAGAGGGACAGAGAGAGAAGGGGACAGAGAGAGGCGGACAGAGAGAGAGGGGGACAGAGAGAGAGGGGGGCAGAGAGAGAGGGACAGAGAGAGAAGGGGACAGAGAGAGGAGGACAGAGAGAGAGGGGGCAGAGAGAGAGGGACAGAGAGAGAAGGGGACAGAGAGAGGCGGACAGAGAGAGAGGGGGGCAGAGAGAGAGGGGGCAGAGAGAGGGGGTGGCAGAGAGAGTGGGGGGCAGGGAGAGAGGGGTCAGAGAGCAAGGGGGGCAGAGAGAGCGCGAGAGAGAGGGGGGAGAGAGAGAGGGAGATAGAGAGAGGGAGATAGAGAGAGAGGGGAACACAGAGAGAGGGGAACACAGACAGCGGGGGGCAGAGAGAGGGGGAACAGAGAGAGGGGGCAGAGAGTGGGGAGACAGAGAGAGGGGGACAGAGAGAGGGGGAGACAGAGAGAGGGGGAAAGGAGAGAGGGGGGGCAGAGAATGGGGGGACATAGAGAGAGAGGGACACATAGAGGGGGGTCAGAGAGAGGGGGCGACAGAGAGAGGGAAGGATAGAGAGAGAGGGGGACAGATAGAGGGGGCAGAGAGAGAGGGGGACGGGGGGGACAGAGAGAGGCGGGGGACAGAAAGAGGGAGGACAGAGAGAGAGGGGGACAGAGAGAGAGGGGGACGGGGGGACAGAGAGAGAGGGGGACAGAAGGAGTGGGGGACAGAGAGAGATTAGGGCAGAGAGAGAGGGGGCAAAGAGAGAGGGGGCAGAGAGAGCGAGAGAAAAAGAGGGGGGCAGAGAGAGAGGGGGACAGAGAGAGAGGGGGGGGGGACAGAGAGAGAGAGGGAGACAGAGAGAGAGGTGAACAGAGAGAGAGGGGGGCAGAGAGGGGCCAGAGAGAGGGGGGGACAGAGAGAGAGGGAGACAGAGAGAGAGGGGAACAGAGAGAGAGGGGGACAGAGAGAGGGGGGACAGAGAGAGGGGTGGACAGAGAGGGGGAGGCAGAGAGAGGGGGACAGAGAGAGAGGGGGACGGGGGGACAGAGAGAGAAGGTGTCAGAGAGAGGGGGACAGAGAGAGAGGGGCAGAGAGAGTGTGGAGCAGAGAGAGGGGGGCAGAGAGAGAGGAACAGAGGGAGTGGGGGACAGAGAGAGAGGGGCAGAGAGAGGGGGCAGAGAGAGGGGGAAAGAGAGCGGGGGACAGAGAGGGGGGCAGAGTGGGCGGCAGAGGGGTACAGAGAGGGGGGACAGAGAGAGAAGTGGACAGAGAGAGAGGGGACAGAGAGAGTGGGGTCAGAGAGAAGGCGACAGGGGGGACAGTGAGAGAGAGGGACAGAGAGAGAAAGGGGACAGAGAGAGAAAGGGACGGGGGGGACAAAGAGAGGCGGGAGACAGAGAGACGGGGACAGAGAGAGAGGGGGGCAGAGAGAGAGAGAAACAGAGAGAGAGGGAGACAGAGAGAGAGGGGGACCGAGAGGGGGAGGCAGAGAGACGGGGGACAGAGAGGGGGGACAGAGAGGGAAGGAGAGAGAGAGAAGTGGACAGAGAGATGGCAGGACAGAGAGAGAGGGGACAGAGAGAGGGGTCAGAGAGAAGGCGACAGAGGGGAGGGACAGTGACAGAGAGGGTGGACAGAGAGAGAGGGGACAGAGAGAGAGGGGGACAGAGAGAGAGGGGGACAGAGAGAGGGGAACACAGAGACAGGGGACAGAGAGAGGGGACAGAGAGAGGGGGGACAGAGAGAGAGGGGGACAGAGAGAGGGGAACACAGAGACAGGGGACAGAGAGAGAGGCGACAGAGAGAGAGGGGGGCAGAGAGAGAGGGGGCAGAGAGAGAGGGGTGGAGAGAGAGAGAAGGGGATAGAGAGAGAAGGAGGCAGAGAGAGGAGGGCAGAGAGATGGCGACAAGAGAGGATGACAGAGAGAGGGGGACAGAGAGAGAAGGGGGCAGAGAGAGGGGGGCAGAGACAGAGTGGGGCAGAGAGATGGGGCAGACAGAGGGGGGCAGAGAGAGGGGGACAGAGAGTGGGGGAAATAGAGGGTGTCAGAGAGTGGGGAC
>NW_027311244.1:25000-32334 GCF_047496795.1 Chiloscyllium punctatum | reverse complement strand
TTTTTCTAAGTTTTTCTGGTTACTCACTTCTTCTTTTTAAACATTTTTCTAAGTTTTCCTGGTTACTGATTTCTTCTTTTTAAACATTTTTCGCAGTTTGTCTGGTTACTGATTTCTTCTTTTTAAACATTTTTCGCAGTTTTTCTGGTTACTGATTTCTTCTTTTTAAACATTTTTCTAAGTTTTTCTGGTTACTCACTTCTTCTTTTATAACATTTTTCTAAGTTTTCCTGGTTACTGATTTCTTCTTTTTAAACATTTTTCTAAGTTTTCCTGGTTACTGATTTCTTCTTTTTAAACATTTTTCTAAGTTTTTCTGGTTACTCATTTCTTCTTTTTAAACATTTTTCGCAGTTTTTCTGGTTACTGATTTCTTCTTTTTAAACATTTTCCTAAGTTTTCCTGGTTACTGATTTCTTCTTTTTAAACATTTTTCTAAGTTTTCCTGGTTACTCATTTCTTCTTTTTGATCATTTTTCTAAGTTTTCCTGGTTACTGATTTCTTCGTTTTGAACATTTTTCTAAGTTTTCCTGGTTACTCACTTCTTCTTTTCAAACATTTTTCTTCGTTTTTCTGTTTACTCATTTAGCACTTTCAGGCACTTTCCGATCATTTCCTCGTTCCCGATTTCACCCTTTAAAACGCTTTCGGGCATTTCCCTAAGTTTTGCGGTTCACTCGTTTGGGACTCACTGACACCTTCTCTAGCTTCCCTGCTCACTTTTTTCGTACTGTTGAGAAAATTCGAACCCTTTCCTTAACTATGCCGGTTACTGACTTCACCGCTTCAGACCCTTGTCCCCGTAATGAAAGATACCATTTCCCACCGTGGGAAATGCACGAAAATCGGACTGAACACGGGGGAGGCTCCCCCCTCGAAGGCGAGACCGTCGGCAGAACCGCCGGGTCAAACCCGGCTGAGCTACCCGGCTTACAAGTCTCAAAGTCGGTATGAGCAGTCACGTCCACCCCCATTCCCTTTTGGACCACTTCCCACGGTTCCAAATGCATGAAAATCGGCCTGTACACGGGGGAGGCACCCGCCTCGAAGACGAGACCGTCGGCAGAACCGCCGGGTCAAACCCGGCTGAGCTACCCGGCTCGGAAGCGCCAAAGTCGGGTTGAGCAGTCACATTCACTCCCATCCCCTTTTGGGCAACTTCCCACGGTTGGAAATGCATGGAAATCGGACTGAACACGGGGGAGGCTCCCCCCTCGAAGGCGAGACCGTCGGCAGAACCGCCGGATCAAACCCGGCTGAGCTACCCGGCTTACAAGTCTCAAAGTCGGTATGAGCAGACACGTCCACCCCCATTCCCTTTTGGACCACTTCCCACGGTTCGAAATGCATGAAAATCGGCCTGTATACGGGGGAGGCACCCGCCTCGAAGACGAGACCGTCGGCAGAACCGCCGGGTCAAACCCGGCTGAGCTACCCGGCTCGGAAGCGCCAAAGTCGGGTTGAGCAGTCACATTCACTCCCATCCCCTTTTGGGCAACTTCCCACGGTTGGAAATGCATGGAAATCGGACTGAACACGGGGGAGGCTCCCCCCTCGAAGGCGAGACCGTCGGCAGAACCGCCGGATCAAACCCGGCTGAGCTACCCGGCTTACAAGTCTCAAAGTCGGTATGAGCAGACACGTCCACCCCCATTCCCTTTTGGACCACTTCCCACGGTTCGAAATGCATGAAAATCGGCCTGTATACGGGGGAGGCACCCGCCTCGAAGACGAGACCGTCGGCAGAACCGCCGGGTCAAACCCGGCCGGGCTACCCGGGTTAGAAGCCCTAGAGTCGGGTTGAGCAGTCACAATCACTCCCATCCCCTTTTGAACCTGTTCCCACCGTTGGAAATGCACGAAAATCGGCCTGTACACGGGGGAGGCTCCCCCCTCGAAGGCGAGACCGTCGGCAGAACCGCCGGGTCAAACCCGGCTGAGCTACCCGGCTTACAAGTCTCGAAGTCGGGTTGAGCAGTCACATTCACTCCCATCGACTTTTGGGCAACTTCCCACCGTTGCAAATGCATGAAAATCGGCCTGTACACGGGGGAGGCACCCGCCTCGAAGTCGAGACCGTCGGCAGAACCGCCGGGTCCAACCCGGCTGAGCTACCCGGCTTACAAGTCTCAAAGCCGGGTTGGGCAGTCACGTTCACCCCCATTCCCTTTTGGATCACTTCCCACGGTTCGAAATGCACGAAAACCGGCCTGTACACGGGGGAGGGTCCGCCCTCGAAGGCGAGACCGTCGGCAGAACCGCCGGGTCAAACCTGGCTGAGCTACCCGGCTTACAAGTCTCAAAGTCGGGTTGAGCAGTCACGTTCACTCCCATCGACTTTTAGACCACTTCCCACGGTTCGAAATGCACGAAAATCGGCCTGTACACGGGGGAGGCACCCGCCTCGAAGACGAGACCGTCGGCAGAACCGCCGGGTCAAACCCGGCCGAGCTACCCGGCTTAAAAGTCTCAAAGTCGGTATGAGCAGTCACATTCACCCCCATTCCCTTTTGGACCACTTCCCACGGTTGGAAATGCATGAAAATCGGCCTGGACACGGGGGAGGCTCCCCCCTCGATGACGAGACCGTCGGCAGAACCGCCGGAACAAACCCGGCTGAGCTACCCGGCTTACAAGTCTCAAAGTCGGTATGAGCAGACACGTCCACCCCCATTCCCTTTTGGACCACTTCCCACCGTTGGAAATGCACGAAAATCGGCCTGTACACGGGGGAGGCACCGGCCTCGAAGACGAGACCGTCGGCAGAACCGCCGGGTCAAACCCGGCTGAGCTACCCGGCTTACAAGTCTCAAAGTCGGGTTGAGCAGTCACATTCACTCCCATCGACTTTTGGGCAACTTCCCACGGTTCGAAATGCACAAGATTCGGCCTGAACACGGGGGACGCTCCCCCCTCGAAGGCGAGACCGTCGGCAGACCCGCCGGGTCAAACCCGGCTGAGCTACCCGGCTCGGAAGCGCCAAAGTCGGTATGAGCAGTCACGTTCACTCCCATCCCCTTTTGGACCGCTTCCCACGGTACGAAATGCATGAAAATCGGCCTGTACACGGGGGAGGCACCCGCCTCGAAGACGAGACCGTCGGCAGAACCGCCGGGTCAAACCCGGCTGAGCTACCCGGCTTACAAGTCTCAAAGTCGGGTTGAGCAGTCACATTCACTCCCATCGACTTTTGGGCAACTTCCCACGGTTCGAAATGCACAAAATTCGGCCTGAACACGGGGGACGCTCCCCCCTCGAAGGCGAGACCGTCGGCAGAACCGCCGGGTCAAACCCGGCTGAGCTACCCGGCTTAAAAGTCTCAAAGTCGGTATGAGCAGTCACATTCACCCCCATTCCCTTTTGGACCACTTCCCACGGTTGGAAATGCATGAAAATCGGCCTGGACACGGGGGAGGCTCCCCCCTCGATGACGAGACCGTCGGCAGAACCGCCGGAACAAACCCGGCTGAGCTACCCGGCTTACAAGTCTCAAAGTCGGTATGAGCAGACACGTCCACCCCCATTCCCTTTTGGACCACTTCCCACCGTTGGAAATGCACGAAAATCGGCCTGTACACGGGGGAGGCACCGGCCTCGAAGACGAGACCGTCGGCAGAACCGCCGGATCAAACCCGGCCGAGCTACCCGGGTTAGAAGCCTCAGAGTCGGGTTGAGCAGTCACGTCCACCCCCATTCCCTTTTGGACCACTTCCCACGGTTCGAAATGCACGAAAATCGGCCTGTACACGGGGGAGGGAGCCGCCTCGAAGACGAGACCGTCGGCAGAACCGCCGGTTCAAACCCGGCTGAGCTACCAGGCTCGGAAGCGCCAAAGTCGGGTTGAGCAGTCACATTCACTCCCATCCCCTTTTGGGCAACTTCCCACCGTTGCAAATGCATGAAAATCGGCCTGTACACGGGGGAGGGAGCCGCCTCGAAGACGAGACCGTCGGCAGAACCGCCGGATCAAACCCGGCTGAGCTACCAGGCTCGGAAGCGCCAAAGTCGGTATGAGCAGTCACATTCACTCCCATCCCCTTTTGGGCCACTTCCCACGGTTCGAAATGCACGAAAATCGGACTGAACACGGGGGAGGCTCCCCCCTCCAAAACGAGACCATCGGCAGAATCGACGGGTCAAACCCGGCCGAGCTACCCGGGTTAGAAGCCTCAAAGTCGGGTTGAGCAGTCACGTCCACCCCCATCCCCTTTTGGACCACTTCCCACGGTTCGAAATGCACGAAAATCGGCCTGTACACGGGGGAGGCACCCGCCTCGAAGACGAGACCGTCGGCAGACCCGCCGGATCAAACCCGGCCGAGCTACACGGCTTACAAGTCTCAATGTCGGTATGAGCAGTCACGTCCACCCCTATTCCCTTTTGGACCACTTCCCACGGTACGAAATGCATGAAAATCGGCCTGTACACGGGGGAGGCACCCGCCTCGAAGACGAGACCGTCGGCAGAACCGCCGGGTCAAACCCGGCTGAGCTACCCGGCTCGGAAGCGCCAAAGTCGGGTTGAGCAGTCACATTCACTCCCATCGACTTTTGGGCAACTTCCCACGGTTCGAAATGCACAAAATTCGGCCTGAACACGGGGGACGCTCCCCCCTCGAAGGCGAGACCGTCGGCAGAACCGCCGGGTCAAACCCGGCTGAGCTACCCGGGTCGGAAGCGCCAAGGTCGGTATGAGCAGTCACATTCACTCCCATCCCCTTTTGGACCGCTTCCCACGGTTTGAAATGCACGAAAATCGGCCTGTACACGGGGGAGGCTCCGCCCTCGAAGGCGAGACCGACGGCAGAACCGCCGGGTCAAACCCGGCCGGGCTACCCGGGTTAGAAGCCTCAGAGTCGGGTTGAGCAGTCACATTCACCCCCATCCCCTTTTGAACCTCTTCCCACCGTTGGAAATGCACGAAAATCGGCCTGTACACGGGGGAGGCGCCCCTCTCGAAGGCGAGACCGACGGCAGAACCGCCGGGTCAAACCCGGCCGAGCTACCCGGGTTAGAAGCCTCAGAGTCGGGTTGAGCAGTCACATTCACCCCCATTCCCTTTTGGACCACTTCCCACGGTACGAAATGCATGAAAATCGGCCTGTACACGGGGGAGGCACCCGCCTCGAAGACGAGACCGTCGGCAGAACCGCCGGGTCAAACCCGGCTGAGCTACCCGGGTCGGAAGCGCCAAGGTCGGTATGAGCAGTCACATTCACTCCCATCCCCTTTTGGACCGCTTCCCACGGTTTGAAATGCACGAAAATCGGCCTGTACACGGGGGAGGCTCCGCCCTCGAAGGCGAGACCGACGGCAGAACCGCCGGGTCAAACCCGGCCGGGCTACCCGGGTTAGAAGCCTCAGAGTCGGGTTGAGCAGTCACATTCACCCCCATCCCCTTTTGAACCTCTTCCCACCGTTGGAAATGCACGAAAATCGGCCTGTACACGGGGGAGGCCCCCCTCTCGAAGACGAGACCGTCGGCAGACCCGCCGGATCAAACCCGGCCGAGCTACACGGCTTACAAGTCTCGATGTCGGTATGAGCAGTCACGTCCACCCCCATTCCCTTTTGGACCACTTCCCACGGTACGAAATGCATGAAAATCGGCCTGTACACGGGGGAGGCACCCGCCTCGAAGACGAGACCGTCGGCAGAACCGCCGGGTCAAACCCGGCTGAGCTACCCGGCTCGGAAGCGCCAAAGTCGGGTTGAGCAGTCACATTCACTCCCATCCCCTTTTGGGCCACTTCCCACGGTTCGAAATGCATGAAAATCGGCCTGTACACGGGGGACGCTCCCCCCTCGAAGGCGAGGCCGTCGGCAGAACCGCCGGGTCAAACCCGGCTGAGCTACCCGGGTTAGATGCCTCAAAGTCGGGTTGAGCAGTCACATTCACCCCCATCCCCTTTCGGCCCCCTTCCCACGGTTGGAAATGCATGAAAATCGGCCTGTACACGGTGGGCGCTCCCCCCTCGAAGGTGAGACCTTCGGCAGAACCGCCGGGTCAAATCCTGCCGAGCTACCCGCGTTAGAGGTCTCAATGTCGGCTTCAGCAGTCACATTCAATCCCATTCCCGTTTGGACCTCTTCCCGCCGATGGAAATGCACAAAATTCGGCCTGAACACGCGGGACGCTCCCCCCTCGAAGGCGAGACCGTCGCCAGAACCGCCGGGTCAAATCCGGCTGAGCTACCCGCGTTACAGGTCTCAAAGTCGGGTTGAGCAGTCACGTTCACCCCCATCCCCTTTCGGACCCCTTCCCACGGTTGGAAATGCATGAAAATCGGCCTGTACACGGTGGGCGCTCCCCCCTCGAAGGTGAGACCTTCGGCAGAACCGCCGGGTCAAATCCGGCCGAGCTACCCGCGTTAGAGGTCTCAATGTCGGCTTCAGCAGTCACATTCAATCCCATTCCCGTTTGGACCTCTTCCCGCCGATGGAAATGCACAAAATTCGGCCTGAACACGCGGGAGGCTCCCCCCTCGAAGGTGAGACCTTCGGCAGAACCGCCGGGTCAAATCCGGCCGAGCTACCCGCGTTAGAGGTCTCAATGTCGGCTTCAGCAGTCACATTCAATCCCATTCCCGTTTGGACCTCTTCCCGCCGATGGAAATGCACAAAATTCGGCCTGAACACGCGGGACGCTCCCCCCTCGAAGGCGAGACCGTCGCCAGAACCGCCGGGTCAAATCCGGCCGAGCTACCCGCGTTAGAGGTCTCAATGTCGGCTTCAGCAGTCACATTCAATCCCATTCCCTTTTGGAACACTTCCCGCCGTTAACAATGCACGATATTCGGCCTGAACACGCGGGACGCTCCCCCCTCGAAGGTGAGACCTTCGGCAGAACCGCCGGGTCAAATCCTGCCGAGCTACCCGCGTTAGAGGTCTCAATGTCGGCTTCAGCAGTCACATTCAATCCCATTCCCGTTTGGACCTCTTCCCGCCGATGGAAATGCACAAAATTCGGCCTGAACACGCGGGGCGCTCCCCCCTCGAAGGCGAGACCGTCGCCAGAACCGCCGGGTCAAATCCGGCTGAGCTACCCGCGTTACAGGTCTCAAAGTCGGCTTCAGCAGTCACATTCAATCCCATTCCCTTTTGGAACACTTCCCGCCGTTAACAATGCACGATATTCGGACTGAACACGGGGGCCGGTCCGCCCTCGAAGTCAACACCGTCCGCAGAACCGCCGGGGCAAATCCGGCTGAGCTACCCCGCCCCCGAACACTCAAAGTCCCTCTGAAGCCTTGCATTCGCCTCCTTGGAAAATTGACGTCAAACATTACCAAAATCGGGGGCACGAGCACTAAAGCTAAGTCTCACCCTTTCCC
>NW_027311244.1:15000-17500 GCF_047496795.1 Chiloscyllium punctatum | reverse complement strand
GCGGCCCCGAGTCGGACGAGTTGAGGAAGGCACGCCGACGGTGACAGGGTACGGAAGACACAGCGGTGGCCTTCTGGCGACTTGGCCCCCGACAGCCCGACGTTCCGCCGTCCTCCCGATGGCCAGGAGGACCGTGCGGGGGTCGGCCGACGGCGTGGTAGGTGTGCCTGCACGGTGACGGAGCACACACCACGCCCGCCAACCCCTCCGTACCTCCCGAGACCGGTGGCAGGACGGAGCGGAAAACGTGCGGACTGAACGGGAGAGCCAAGAGCCAGCGATCCACGCGCGTGCGACCGTCCAAGTCACAGCGTTCGACGAAAACCTCCTCCCTCGGCCAGGCACTCGGCGCCAGCAGGGGAGACAGGATCAGACGCCCCGCCGGCCACTTAAGGCCGAGGACGAACCACGAGACGGGCGGCTGCAGCAGCGGGCGGCCTGCAGCTCCCAGCACTCTCAATCGATCAACCATCGAGTCGGGTCAGCGTGTCAAACCGGCGAGCTCCACGGTCAGGCCGGCGGCGCACCAGCACCGGACCTCCGCGGCTCCCTTCACTCTTTCCACTGCCAGCCAACCGAGAGACGGACCCAATGCGGACGTGCAGAGCTTAGGCAGACCCCCCACTGGAGGCTCAACACTTCGTGGCAGCTCCGTGTCCCAGAGACCAGGAGGGTTGGCACACACACACAGTGTGAACCACCGACAGCCATTCTGGGACCGGTGACAGCCGTGCTGGCCCCACTGCCACGACACAGACGGACGCCAGGCCGCGCTCCCCGGCGGGGGGATGGCGTCGAGCCTGACGAACGGAATGTGCAGGGTGGGGGGGAAAGGCCAAGCGCTCCGACGCCGGAGGGCTCCGGAGTCTGAACTTAGGGGGACAAAGAGGACGGGTCCTCTGCGACACCCCAGCCGCGCTCTCGCCAGCCAAGGCGAGTGCGATTGATTGCCAAACGACCCTCAGACAGGCGTGGCCCCGGGAAGAACCCGGGGCCGCAAAGTGCGTTCAAAGTGTCGATGATCAATGTGTCCTGCAATTCACATTAATTCTCGCAGCTAGCTGCGTTCGTCATCGACGCACGAGCCGAGTGATCCACCGTCAAGAGTTGTCTGAGTTTGTTTTAGGTCTCTCCCTCGCCAGAGGAAAGCGACCCGGACCGCACATACGCTCCCCACCTTGAGCTACAGCCACCTGCACGCCGGCGTGCGGGCGGAGCAGGGTGGCGTGAAGCGATGGGGAGCACCATCCTGGTGCGGCCCGCAGAAACATACGTCTATTGGGGGGAGGAGGACAGGGCGCCCAAGAGGCGATGCGTGCCCCAACGCACCGCAGCGACGGAGGCAGGATCACCGCCACCATGTCGCCCGCCTAGTATCACGAGGCGTGCAGCAGCTTTGCCCTAGGAAAAGCAGAGGCGGGAACGGGCACCGGCCATCGGTTCGGCAGCGTCACTGACGCGTGCACGTGGCGGCGTGTCGGCGAGCGGACTTCCTGCGAGGAGGCGGGGGCGGCACTCGCCCGAGCAGACGCCCGCCCGGCCCAGCCACCGCCGAGGTGGACTGGGAGTCGCGGCAACGGCTCGTCATACTCGTTCCCACACTCACAGCGCAGCTTGCCCGCAAGCCACCGACCACCGATCGACGCCAGGCGCCCCGACCGAGAGCGGGATCGCTCGTTCGCCCTGCTGGCAGTTCGCTGGGGATCACTACTGCACGGAGCTCGGAGACCGACGGGCGGCAACTCGAGAGTCTTTAAACCACCACCCCCATCCCGCAAGTGCAAAGAGGCTGTATACGCACAGACGGGTGAGGGGAATAGGTACCCCGTCGGGTTTGAAGGGAGCGTGACTAGATAGCAACGATGTAAACCCAGCCGATTTGGGAGCGAAAGACCGGCGCCTGCATCACCGGCTTCGTTTCCCGTGGCTGGAGAGTACACCGAAACCCTCCGTCTGTCGCGAGCTCCCGACGACGCGGTGCCGCCAAGCAGCAGGGCCGGACCTGGTGTGGCTCCCCTCGTCGATCACAGACCGGTCGGCACTACTGACGAGACGGTGGAACGGGCTTCGCCCCTTGTGACGAAGGGTGATGCGAACCCGCCCGCCCGCGTGCGTTCGGGGTGGACTCGGCAAACGGAGATTTGAAATCGGAAAGTGTCCTCCTGCCCCGCGCAGGTAGGCGCCCAACAGTTGTGGGGGGTTTGGCGGTGACCACGGCTGCAGGGCCTGCTACCCCGACGAGCTCTCCTGCTGGCCCCGAAACCACCCTCGCGAGACAAGTTGAAACGGAAACGGGCGTACCCCCAAGCCGACGATCCTTTCTTATTTGTTACTTTTTTTTTCACTTGCTCGAGTTGTGGCGATTTGGCGGTGACCACGGCTGCAGGGCCTGCTACCCCGACGAGCTCTCCTGCTGGCCCCGAAACCACCCTCGCGAGACAAGTTGAAACGGAAACGGGCGTACCCCCAAGCCGACAGAGATCCTTTCTTATTTGTTACT
>NW_027311244.1:0-10000 GCF_047496795.1 Chiloscyllium punctatum | reverse complement strand
TTCGCCTGCAGGTCCCGAGCCGCCTTTATTTGCTGTTACGAGCATCGTGTGCCCCATACCTGCGTGACAAGCACCGCAGGGCGGCAGAGCCATCGCACTTAGCCGGGTGGCAGAGGAGGACCAGACTATTCACAGATAGCGGCCCAACGACTCCCAGAGCCGGTCGTGCGGCGCGCGAGGTCTGCTCTCTTCACAAGAGGCTTTATTAGGGAGTGCTAAGGCAAGGTTCTGTGCCCTCCACCCTCATCGCAACACCCATGGGAGCCTCCGGTCGTCAATAGACCGCCGCACCGGCCTCTGACTGACTCTCAGAATGGACGGAAAGAGCCGGGTAAGCCTTTCAAAAGATTCGACCACGTGCCGAAAACTTTAGACTTCCGTGAGCTCTCCGGCTTGCACCGAGACCCGAAGTCGACGTGCTAAGCACCACGGGACCCCTTTCGCCTGCAGGTCCCGAGCCGCCTTTATTTGCTGTTACGAGCATCGTGTGCCCCATACCTGCGTGACAAGCACCGCAGGGCGGCAGAGCCATCGCACTTGGCCGGGTGGCAGAGGAGGACCCGACTATTCACAGATAGCGGCCCAACGACTCCCAGAGCCGGTCGTGCGGTGCGCGAGGTCTGCTCTCTTCACAAGAGGCTTTATTAGGGAGTGCTAAGGCAAGGTTCTGTGCCCTCCACCCTCATCGCAACACCCATGGGAGCCTCCGGTCGTCAATAGACCGCCGCACCGGCCTCTGACTGACTCTCAGAATGGACGGAAAGAGCCGGGTAAGCCTTTCAAAAGATTCGACCACGTGCCGAAAACTTTAGACTTCCGTGAGCTCTCCGGCTTGCACCGAGACCCGAAGTCGACGTGCGAAGCACCACGGGACCCCTTTCGCCTGCAGGTCCCGAGCCGCCTTTATTTGCTGTTACGAGCATCGTGTGCCCCATACCTGCGTGACGAGCACCGCAGGGCGGCAGAGCCATCGCACTTGGCCGGGTGGCAGAGGAGGACCAGACTATTCACAGATAGCGGCCCAACGACTCCCAGAGCCGGTCGTGCGGCGCGCGAGGTCTGCTCTCTTCACAAGAGGCTTTATTAGGGAGTGCTAAGGCAAGGTTCTGTGCCCTCCACCCTCATCGCAACACCCATGGGAGCCTCCGGTCGTCAATAGACCGCCGCACCGGCCTCTGACTGACTCTCAGAATGGACGGAAAGAGCCGGGTAAGCCTTTCAAAAGATTCGACCACGTGCCGAAAACTTTAGACTTCCGTGAGCTCTCCGGCTTGCACCGAGACCCGAAGTCGACGTGCTAAGCACCACGGGACCCCTTTCGCCTGCAGGTCCCGAGCCGCCTTTATTTGCTGTTACGAGCATCGTGTGCCCCATACCTGCGTGACGAGCACCGCAGGGCGGCAGAGCCATCGCACTTGGCGCGGTGGCAGAGGAGGACCAGACTATTCACAGATAGCGGCCCAACGACTCCCAGAGCCGGTCGTGCGGCGCGCGAGGTCTGCTCTCTTCACAAGAGGCTTTATTAGGGAGTGCTAAGGCAAGGTTCTGTGCCCTCCACCCTCATCGCAACACCCATGGGAGCCTCCGGTCGTCAATAGACCGCCGCACCGGCCTCTGACTGACTCTCAGAATGGACGGAAAGAGCCGGGTAAGCCTTTCAAAAGATTCGACCACGTGCCGAAAACTTTAGACTTCCGTGAGCTCTCCGGCTTGCACCGAGACCCGAAGTCGACGTGCTAAGCACCACGGGACCCCTTTCGCCTGCAGGTCCCGAGCCGCCTTTATTTGCTGTTACGAGCATCGTGTGCCCCATACCTGCGTGACGAGCACCGCAGGGCGGCAGAGCCATCGCACTTGGCCGGGTGGCAGAGGAGGACCAGACTATTCACAGATAGCGGCCCAACGACTCCCAGAGCCGGTCGTGCGGCGCGCGAGGTCTGCTCTCATCACAAGAGGCTTTAGGGAGTGCTCAGGCAAGGGTCAGCCCGCAGCCTTCCTGGCAACACCCAGGGGAACCAGGCCACTCGCGTCTCTCGCCTTCATTTTCGACACGAGCGCCTGCGGAGGGCCACCACCCCCTCCGATTGTCAAGAGACCTCCGCACCGGCCTCTGACTTACTCTCAGAATGGACGGAAAGAGCCGGGTAAGCCTTTGAAAAGATTCGACCACGTGCCGAAAACTTTAGACTTCCGTGAGCTCTCCGGCTTGCACCGAGACCCGAAGTCGACGTGCTTAGCACCACGGGACCCCTTTCGCCTGCAGGTCCCGAGCCGCCTTTTATTTTTGTTACGAGTATCGTGTTCCCCAAACCTGGGTGACGAGCACCGCAGGGCGGCAGAGCCATCGCGCTTGTCCGGGTGGCAGAGGAGGACCAGACTATTCACAAATAGCGGCCCAACGACTCCCAGAGCCGGTCGTGCGGCAGGCGAGGTCTGCTCTCATCACAAGAGGCTTTAGGGAGTGCTCAGGCAACGGTCAGCCCGCAGCCTTCTTGGCAACACCCAAGGGAACCAGGCCACTCGCGTCTCTCGCCTTCATTTTGGACACGAGCGCCTGTGGAGGGACGGCCGGAGTCAACGTGGGGTTTGCCCGCCCTCCAATAGTGTCAAAAGACCGCCGCACAAGTCTCTGACTGACTCTTAGAACAGACAGAAAGAGTTTGTCAAATCTGTCAAAAAATTGACAAAGTGTCAAAAATTCGACTTCCAAGAGCTCTCCGGCATGCACTCATACCTGTCATTAAAGTGCTATGCCCGTGGAACCGTTTTTCGGATGCCTTTCAGAACGGTCCCGCGCCGCCATTTTGTTCTAAAAATCGTGTTCCCATATATCTCCGGGTACCCCGCCAACCTCACTGCGGAAAAACTACAAGTGGCACTGAATGGGTCTGAATTCCAAATTTGACTGCATCGGTCTGGAACTCGGTCCGGTCAAAACCGTTTGGATTTTTCTCGGTCCGGACTTCCGCGACAGACAAAGTTAAAGTTTTCGGGCTGCAGGCACAAAACGACAGCTGGCCATTTGCCGGGCTCAATTCACCCAATTCCTCCGGCACTTCGGAGCACATGTTCGGTGTAAGTTTGCGAATCTTTCCCGATGCTGCAGCATTTTCCTCCGCTGACACTTAGAATATTTTTCACACTTTGCTGAAAATTTTTCTAAGTGTTTTTTTCCAAGTTTTCCTGGTTACTGATTTCTTCTTTTTAAACATTTTTCTAAGTTTTTCTGGTTACTGATTTCTTCTTTTTAAACATTTTTCGCAGTTTGTCTGGTTACTGATTTCTTCTTTTTAAACATTTTTCGCCGTTTTTCTGGTTACTGATTTCTTCTTTTTAAACATTTTTCGCCGTTTTTCTGGTTACTCATTTCTTCTTTTTAAACATTTTTCTAAGTTTTTCTGGTTACTGATTTCTTCTTTTTAAACATTTTTCTAAGTTTTTCTGGTTACTCATTTCTTCTTTTTAAACATTTTTCTAAGTTTTTCTGGTTACTCACTTCTTCTTTTTAAACATTTTTCTAAGTTTTTCTGGTTACTGATTTCTTCTTTTTAAACATTTTTCGCCGTTTTTCTGGTTACTGATTTCTTCTTTTTAAACATTTTTCTAAGTTTTTCTGGTTACTCATTTCTTCTTTTTAAACATTTTTCGCCGTTTTTCTGGTTACTGATTTCTTCTTTTTAAACATTTTTCTAAGTTTTTCTGGTTACTGATTTCTTCTTTTTAAACATTTTTCTAAGTTTTCCTGGTTACTCATTTCTTCTTTTTAAACATTTTTCTAAGTTTTCCTGGTTACTCATTTCTTCTTTTTAAACATTTTTCTAAGTTTTCCTGGTTACTGATTTCTTCTTTTTAAACATTTTTCGCAGTTTTTCTGGTTACTGATTTCTTCTTTTTAAACATTTTTCTAAGTTTTTCTGGTTACTGATTTCTTCTTTTTAAACATTTTTCTAAGTTTTTCTGGTTACTCACTTCTTCTTTTTAAACATTTTTCTAAGTTTTTCTGGTTACTCACTTCTTCTTTTGAAACATTTTTCTAAGTTTTTCTGGTTACTGATTTCTTCTTTTTAAACATTTTTCGCAGTTTGTCTGGTTACTGATTTCTTCTTTTTAAACATTTTTCGCCGTTTTTCTGGTTACTGATTTCTTCTTTTTAAACATTTTTCTAAGTTTTTCTGGTTACTCACTTCTTCTTTTTAAACATTTTTCTAAGTTTTTCTGGTTACTGATTTCTTCTTTTTAAACATTTTTCGCAGTTTTTCTGGTTACTGATTTCTTCTTTTTAAACATTTTTCTAAGTTTTTCTGGTTACTGATTTCTTCTTTTTAAACATTTTTCTAAGTTTTTCTGGTTACTCACTTCTTCTTTTTAAACATTTTTCTAAGTTTTCCTGGTTACTGATTTCTTCTTTTTAAACATTTTTCGCAGTTTTTCTGGTTACTGATTTCTTCTTTTTAAACATTTTTCTAAGTTTTTCTGGTTACTGATTTCTTCTTTTTAAACATTTTTCTAAGTTTTTCTGGTTACTCACTTCTTCTTTTTAAACATTTTTCTAAGTTTTCCTGGTTACTGATTTCTTCTTTTTAAACATTTTTCGCAGTTTGTCTGGTTACTGATTTCTTCTTTTTAAACATTTTTCGCAGTTTTTCTGGTTACTGATTTCTTCTTTTTAAACATTTTTCTAAGTTTTTCTGGTTACTGATTTCTTCTTTTTAAACATTTTTCTAAGTTTTTCTGGTTACTGATTTCTTCTTTTTAAACATTTTTCTAAGTTTTTCTGGTTACTCACTTCTTCTTTTTAAACATTTTTCTAAGTTTTTCTGGTTACTCACTTCTTCTTTTGAAACATTTTTCTAAGTTTTTCTGGTTACTGATTTCTTCTTTTTAAACATTTTCGCAGTTTGTCTGGTTACTGATTTCTTCTTTTTAAACATTTTTCGCCGTTTTTCTGGTTACTGATTTCTTCTTTTTAAACATTTTTCTAAGTTTTTCTGGTTACTCACTTCTTCTTTTTAAACATTTTTCTAAGTTTTCTGGTTACTGATTTCTTCTTTTTAAACATTTTTCGCAGTTTTTCTGGTTACTGATTTCTTCTTTTTAAACATTTTTCTAAGTTTTTCTGGTTACTGATTTCTTCTTTTTAACATTTTTCTAAGTTTTTCTGGTTACTCACTTCTTCTTTTTAAACATTTTTCTAAGTTTTCCTGGTTACTGATTCTTCTTTTTAAACATTTTTCGCAGTTTGTCTGGTTACTGATTTCTTCTTTTTAAACATTTTTCGCAGTTTTTCTGGTTACTGATTTCTTCTTTTTAAACATTTTTCTAAGTTTTTCTGGTTACTGATTTCTTCTTTTTAAACATTTTTCTAAGTTTTTCTGGTTACTCACTTCTTCTTTTTAAACATTTTTCTAAGTTTTTCTGGTTACTCACTTCTTCTTTGAAACATTTTTCTAAGTTTTTCTGGTTACTGATTTCTTCTTTTTAAACATTTTTCGCCGTTTTTCTGGTTACTGATTTCTTCTTTTTAAACATTTTTCTAAGTTTTTCTGGTTACTCACTTCTTCTTTTTAAACATTTTTCTAAGTTTTTCTGGTTACTGATTTCTTCTTTTTAAACATTTTTCTAAGTTTTTCTGGTTACTGATTTCTTCTTTTTAAACATTTTTCGCAGTTTTTCTGGTTACTGATTTCTTCTTTTTAAACATTTTTCTAAGTTTTTCTGGTTACTGATTTCTTCTTTTTAAACATTTTTCTAAGTTTTTCTGGTTACTCACTTCTTCTTTTTAAACATTTTTCTAAGTTTTCCTGGTTACTGATTTCTTCTTTTAAACATTTTTCGCAGTTTGTCTGGTTACTGATTTCTTCTTTTTAAACATTTTTCGCAGTTTTTCTGGTTACTGATTTCTTCTTTTTAAACATTTTTCTAAGTTTTTCTGGTTACTGATTTCTTCTTTTTAAACATTTTTCTAAGTTTTTCTGGTTACTCACTTCTTCTTTTTAAACATTTTTCTAAGTTTTTCTGGTTACTCACTTCTTCTTTTGAAACATTTTTCTAAGTTTTTCTGGTTACTGATTTCTTCTTTTTAAACATTTTTCGCAGTTTGTCTGGTTACTGATTTCTTCTTTTTAAACATTTTTCGCCGTTTTTCTGGTTACTGATTTCTTCTTTTTAAACATTTTTCTAAGTTTTTCTGGTTACTCACTTCTTCTTTTAAACATTTTTCTAAGTTTTTCTGGTTACTGATTTCTTCTTTTAAACATTTTTCGCAGTTTTTCTGGTTACTGATTTCTTCTTTTTAAACATTTTTCTAAGTTTTTCTGGTTACTGATTTCTTCTTTTTAAACATTTTTCTAAGTTTTTCTGGTTACTGACTTCTTCTTTTTAAACATTTTTCTAAGTTTTCCTGGTTACTGATTTCTTCTTTTTAAACATTTTTCGCAGTTTGTCTGGTTACTGATTTCTTCTTTTTAAACATTTTTCGCAGTTTTTCTGGTTACTGATTTCTTCTTTTTAAACATTTTTCTAAGTTTTTCTGGTTACTGATTTCTTCTTTTTAAACATTTTTCTAAGTTTTTCTGGTTACTCACTTCTTCTTTTTAAACATTTTTCTAAGTTTTTCTGGTTACTCACTTCTTCTTTTGAAACATTTTTCTAAGTTTTTCTGGTTACTGATTTCTTCTTTTTAAACATTTTTCTAAGTTTTTCTGGTTACTGATTCTTCTTTTTAAACATTTTTCGCAGTTTGTCTGGTTACTGATTTCTTCTTTTTAAACATTTTTCGCCGTTTTTCTGGTTACTGATTTCTTCTTTTTAAACATTTTTCTAAGTTTTTCTGGTTACTCACTTCTTCTTTTTAAACATTTTTCTAAGTTTTTCTGGTTACTGATTTCTTCTTTTAAACATTTTTCGCAGGTTTTTCTGGTTACTGATTTCTTCTTTTTAAACATTTTTCTAAGTTTTTCTGGTTACTGATTTCTTCTTTTTAAACATTTTTCTAAGTTTTTCTGGTTACTCACTTCTTCTTTTTAAACATTTTTCTAAGTTTTCCTGGTTACTGATTTCTTCTTTTTAAACATTTTTCGCAGTTTGTCTGGTTACTGATTTCTTCTTTTTAAACATTTTTCGCAGTTTTTCTGGTTACTGATTTCTTCTTTTTAAACATTTTTCTAAGTTTTTCTGGTTACTCACTTCTTCTTTTATAACATTTTTCTAAGTTTTCCTGGTTACTGATTTCTTCTTTTTAAACATTTTTCTAAGTTTTCCTGGTTACTGATTTCTTCTTTTTAAACATTTTTCTAAGTTTTTCTGGTTACTCATTTCTTCTTTTTAAACATTTTTCGCAGTTTTTCTGGTTACTGATTTCTTCTTTTTAAACATTTTCCTAAGTTTTCCTGGTTACTGATTTCTTCTTTTTAACATTTTTCTAAGTTTTCTGGTTACTCATTTCTTCTTTTTGATCATTTTTCTAAGTTTTCCTGGTTACTGATTTCTTCGTTTTTGAACATTTTTCTAAGTTTTCCTGGTTACTCACTTCTTCTTTTCAAACATTTTTCTTCGTTTTTCTGTTTACTCATTTAGCACTTTCAGGCACTTTCCGATCATTTCCTCGTTCCCGATTTCACCCTTTAAAACGCTTTCGGGCATTTCCCTAAGTTTTGCGGTTCACTCGTTTGGGACTCACTGACACCTTCTCTAGCTTCCCTGCTCACTTTTTTCGTACTGTTGAGAAAATTCGAACCCTTTCCTTAACTATGCCGGTTACTGACTTCACCGCTTCAGACCCTTGTCCCCGTAATGAAAGATACATTTCCCACCGTGGGAAATGCACGAAAATCGGACTGAACACGGGGGAGGCTCCCCCCTCGAAGGCGAGACCGTCGGCAGAACCGCCGGGTCAAACCCGGCTGAGCTACCCGGCTTACAAGTCTCAAAGTCGGTATGAGCAGTCACGTCCACCCCCATTCCCTTTTGACCACTTCCCACGGTTCCAAATGCATGAAAATCGGCCTGTACACGGGGGAGGCACCCGCCTCGAAGACGAGACCGTCGGCAGAACCGCCGGGTCAAACCCGGCTGAGCTACCCGGCTCGGAAGCGCCAAAGTCGGGTTGAGCAGTCACATTCACTCCCATCCCCTTTTGGGCAACTTCCACGGTTGGAAATGCATGGAAATCGGACTGAACACGGGGGAGGCTCCCCCCTCGAAGGCGAGACCGTCGGCAGAACCGCCGGATCAAACCCGGCTGAGCTACCCGGCTTACAAGTCTCAAAGTCGGTATGAGCAGACACGTCCACCCCCATTCCCTTTTGGACCACTTCCCACGGTTCGAAATGCATGAAAATCGGCCTGTATACGGGGGAGGCACCCGCCTCGAAGACGAGACCGTCGGCAGAACCGCCGGGTCAAACCCGGCTGAGCTACCCGGCTCGGAAGCGCCAAAGTCGGGTTGAGCAGTCACATTCACTCCCATCCCCTTTTGGGCAACTTCCCACGGTTGGAAATGCATGGAAATCGGACTGAACACGGGGGAGGCTCCCCCCTCGAAGGCGAGACCGTCGGCAGAACCGCCGGATCAAACCCGGCTGAGCTACCCGGCTTACAAGTCTCAAAGTCGGTATGAGCAGACACGTCCACCCCCATTCCCTTTTGGACCACTTCCCACGGTTCGAAATGCATGAAAATCGGCCTGTATACGGGGGAGGCACCCGCCTCGAAGACGAGACCGTCGGCAGAACCGCCGGGTCAAACCCGGCCGGGCTACCCGGGTTAGAAGCCCTAGAGTCGGGTTGAGCAGTCACAATCACTCCCATCCCCTTTTGAACCTGTTCCCACCGTTGGAAATGCACGAAAATCGGCCTGTACACGGGGGAGGCTCCCCCCTCGAAGGCGAGACCGTCGGCAGAACCGCCGGGTCAAACCCGGCTGAGCTACCCGGCTTACAAGTCTCGAAGTCGGGTTGAGCAGTCACATTCACTCCCATCGACTTTTGGGCAACTTCCCACCGTTGCAAATGCATGAAAATCGGCCTGTACACGGGGGAGGCACCCGCCTCGAAGTCGAGACCGTCGGCAGAACCGCCGGGTCCAACCGGCTGAGCTACCCGGCTTACAAGTCTCAAAGCCGGGTTGGGCAGTCACGTTCACCCCCATTCCCTTTTGGATCACTTCCCACGGTTCGAAATGCACGAAAACCGGCCTGTACACGGGGAGGGTCCGCCCTCGAAGGCGAGACCGTCGGCAGAACCGCCGGGTCAAACCTGGCTGAGCTACCCGGCTTACAAGTCTCAAAGTCGGGTTGAGCAGTCACGTTCACTCCCATCGACTTTTAGACCACTTCCCACGGTTCGAAATGCACGAAAATCGGCTGTACACGGGGGAGGCACCCGCCTCGAAGACGAGACCGTCGGCAGAACCGCCGGTCAAACCCGGCCGAGCTACCCGGCTTAAAAGTCTCAAAGTCGGTATGAGCAGTCACATTCACCCCCATTCCCTTTTGGACCACTTCCCACGGTTGGAAATGCATGAAAATCGGCCTGGACACGGGGGAGGCTCCCCCCTCGATGACGAGACCGTCGGCAGAACCGCCGGAACAAACCCGGCTGAGCTACCCGGCTTACAAGTCTCAAAGTCGGTATGAGCAGACACGTCCACCCCCATTCCCTTTTGGACCACTTCCCACCGTTGGAAATGCACGAAAATCGGCCTGTACACGGGGGAGGCACCGGCCTCGAAGACGAGACCGTCGGCAGAACCGCCGGGTCAAACCCGGCTGAGCTACCCGGCTTACAAGTCTCAAAGTCGGGTTGAGCAGTCACATTCACTCCCATCGACTTTTGGGCAACTTCCCACGGTTCGAAATGCACAAGATTCGGCCTGAACACGGGGGACGCTCCCCCCTCGAAGCGAGACCGTCGGCAGACCCGCCGGGTCAAACCCGGCTGAGCTACCCGGCTCGGAAGCGCCAAAGTCGGTATGAGCAGTCACGTTCACTCCCATCCCCTTTT
>NW_027311243.1:30000-32360 GCF_047496795.1 Chiloscyllium punctatum | reverse complement strand
CCGGGTCAAATCCGGCCGAGCTACCCGCGTTAGAGGTCTCAATGTCGGCTTCAGCAGTCACATTCAATCCCATTCCCGTTTGGACCTCTTCCCGCCGATGGAAATGCACAAAATTCGGCCTGAACACGCGGGAGGCTCCCCCCTCGAAGGTGAGACCTTCGGCAGAACCGCCGGGTCAAATCCGGCCGAGCTACCCGCGTTAGAGGTCTCAATGTCGGCTTCAGCAGTCACATTCAATCCCATTCCCGTTTGGACCTCTTCCCGCCGATGGAAATGCACAAAATTCGGCCTGAACACGCGGGACGCTCCCCCCTCGAAGGCGAGACCGTCGCCAGAACCGCCGGGTCAAATCCGGCCGAGCTACCCGCGTTAGAGGTCTCAATGTCGGCTTCAGCAGTCACATTCAATCCCATTCCCTTTTGGAACACTTCCCGCCGTTAACAATGCACGATATTCGGCCTGAACACGCGGGACGCTCCCCCCTCGAAGGTGAGACCTTCGGCAGAACCGCCGGGTCAAATCCTGCCGAGCTACCCGCGTTAGAGGTCTCAATGTCGGCTTCAGCAGTCACATTCAATCCCATTCCCGTTTGGACCTCTTCCCGCCGATGGAAATGCACAAAATTCGGCCTGAACACGCGGGGCGCTCCCCCCTCGAAGGCGAGACCGTCGCCAGAACCGCCGGGTCAAATCCGGCTGAGCTACCCGCGTTACAGGTCTCAAAGTCGGCTTCAGCAGTCACATTCAATCCCATTCCCTTTTGGAACACTTCCCGCCGTTAACAATGCACGATATTCGGACTGAACACGGGGGCCGGTCCGCCCTCGAAGTCAACACCGTCCGCAGAACCGCCGGGGCAAATCCGGCTGAGCTACCCCGCCCCCGAACACTCAAAGTCCCTCTGAAGCCTTGCATTCGCCTCCTTGGAAAATTGACGTCAAACATTACCAAAATCGGGGGCACGAGCACTAAAGCTAAGTCTCACCCTTTCCCTATCCCTAACCAGGAACCGAACGCCCACCCTCAGCCTCACACCAACGCCGGTGCCACTCCAGACAGACACACCCTTCAAAACCACACCCATCCGGCCATGCAACTCAAAAAGGGTCCAAATTCAGAAACACCCCCTTCAAAAGGCACTCCATCCTCGGCCACACCACCGGGACATGCTCCCCTCGGCGATAATTAAGCCCCCACCACTATTTGAAGCCAACCGCAGCCGCAACTCGAACGGAGAAATCAGTAACCAATTCAAAAATGCGCTTGGTTACTGATTTCTACTGAGCCGAAAAAATTCTAAGTGTCGGTGGTTACTGATTTATACCAACCCGAAAATATTCTAAGTGTCGGTGGTTACTGATTTATACCAACCCGAAAAAATTCTAAGTGTCAGTGGTTACTGATTTATACCAACTCGAAAAAATTCTAAGTGTCAGTGGTTACTGATTTATACCAACCCGAAAATATTCTAAGTGTCAGTGGTTACTGATTTGTACCGACCCGAAAATATTCTAAGTGTCAGTGGTTACTGATTTATACCAACCCGAAAAAATTCTAAGTGTCAGTGGTTACTGATTTATACCAAGTCGAAAAAAATTCTAAGTGTCAGTGGTTACTGATTTATACCAACCCGAAAATATTCTAAGTGTCAGTGGTTACTGATTTATACCAACTCGAAAAAATTCTAAGTGTCAGTGGTTACTGATTTATACCGACCCGAAAAAATTCTAAGTGTCAGTGGTTACTGATTTATACCAACTCGAAAATATTCTAAGTGTCGGTGGTTACTGATTTATACCAACCCGAAAAAATTCTAAGTGTCAGTGGTTACTGATTTATACCAACTCGAAAAAATTCTAAGTGTCGGTGGTTACTGATTTATACCAACTCGAAAATATTCTAAGTGTCGGTGGTTACTGATTTATACCAACCCGAAAATATTCTAAGTGTCAGTGGTTACTGATTTATACCAACTCGAAAAAATTCTAAGTGTCAGTGGTTACTGATTTATACCAACTCGAAAATATTCTAAGTGTCGGTGGTTACTGATTTATACCAACCCGAAAATATTCTAAGTGTCAGTGGTTACTGATTTATACCAACTCGAAAAAATTCTAAGTGTCAGTGGTTACTGATTTATACCAACTCGAAAATATTCTAAGTGTCGGTGGTTACTGATTTATACCAACCCGAAAATATTCTAAGTGTCAGTGGTTACTGATTTGTACCGACCCGAAAAAATTCTAAGTGTCAGTGGTTACTGATTTATACCAACCCGAAAATATTCTAAGTGTCGGTGGTTACTGATTTATACCAACCCGAAAATATTCTAAGTGTCAGTGGTTACTGATTTATACCAAC
>NW_027311243.1:0-15000 GCF_047496795.1 Chiloscyllium punctatum | reverse complement strand
CCCCATACCTGCGTGACGAGCACCGCAGGGCGGCAGAGCCATCGCACTTGGCCGGGTGGCAGAGGAGGACCAGACTATTCACAGATAGCGGCCCAACGACTCCCAGAGCCGGTCGTGCGGCGCGCGAGGTCTGCTCTCTTCACAAGAGGCTTTATTAGGGAGTGCTAAGGCAAGGTTCTGTGCCCTCCACCCTCATCGCAACACCCATGGGAGCCTCCGGTCGTCAATAGACCGCCGCACCGGCCTCTGACTGACTCTCAGAATGGACGGAAAGAGCCGGGTAAGCCTTTCAAAAGATTCGACCACGTGCCGAAAACTTTAGACTTCCGTGAGCTCTCCGGCTTGCACCGAGACCCGAAGTCGACGTGCTAAGCACCACGGGACCCCTTTCGCCTGCAGGTCCCGAGCCGCCTTTATTTGCTGTTACGAGCATCGTGTGCCCCATACCTGCGTGACGAGCACCGCAGGGCGGCAGAGCCATCGCACTTGGCCGGGTGGCAGAGGAGGACCAGACTATTCACAGATAGCGGCCCAACGACTCCCAGAGCCGGTCGTGCGGCGCGCGAGGTCTGCTCTCATCACAAGAGGCTTTAGGGAGTGCTCAGGCAAGGGTCAGCCCGCAGCCTTCCTGGCAACACCCAGGGGAACCAGGCCACTCGCGTCCCTCGCCTTCATTTTCGACACGAGCGCCTGCGGAGGGCCACCACCCCCTCCGATTGTCAAGAGACCTCCGCACCGGCCTCTGACTTACTCTCAGAATGGACGGAAAGAGCCGGGTAAGCCTTTGAAAAGATTCGACCACGTGCCGAAAACTTTAGACTTCCGTGAGCTCTCCGGCTTGCACCGAGACCCGAAGTCGACGTGCTTAGCACCACGGGACCCCTTTCGCCTGCAGGTCCCGAGCCGCCTTTTATTTTTGTTACGAGTATCGTGTTCCCCAAACCTGGGTGACGAGCACCGCAGGGCGGCAGAGCCATCGCGCTTGTCCGGGTGGCAGAGGAGGACCAGACTATTCACAAATAGCGGCCCAACGACTCCCAGAGCCGGTCGTGCGGCAGGCGAGGTCTGCTCTCATCACAAGAGGCTTTAGGGAGTGCTCAGGCAACGGTCAGCCCGCAGCCTTCTTGGCAACACCCAAGGGAACCAGGCCACTCGCGTCTCTCGCCTTCATTTTGGACACGAGCGCCTGTGGAGGGACGGCCGGAGTCAACGTGGGGTTTGCCCGCCCTCCAATAGTGTCAAAAGACCGCCGCACAAGTCTCTGACTGACTCTTAGAACAGACAGAAAGAGTTTGTCAAATCTGTCAAAAAATTGACAAAGTGTCAAAAATTCGACTTCCAAGAGCTCTCCGGCATGCACTCATACCTGTCATTAAAGTGCTATGCCCGTGGAACCGTTTTTCGGATGCCTTTCAGAACGGTCCCGCGCCGCCATTTTGTTCTAAAAATCGTGTTCCCATATATCTCCGGGTACCCCGCCAACCTCACTGCGGAAAAACTACAAGTGGCACTGAATGGGTCTGAATTCCAAATTTGACTGCATCGGTCTGGAACTCGGTCCGGTCAAAACCGTTTGGATTTTTCTCGGTCCGGACTTCCGCGACAGACAAAGTTAAAGTTTTCGGGCTGCAGGCACAAAACGACAGCTGGCCATTTGCCGGGCTCAATTCACCCAATTCCTCCGGCACTTCGGAGCACATGTTCGGTGTAAGTTTGCGAATCTTTCCCGATGCTGCAGCATTTTCCTCCGCTGACACTTAGAATATTTTTCACACTTTGCTGAAAATTTTTCTAAGTGTTTTTTTCCAAGTTTTCCTGGTTACTGATTTCTTCTTTTTAAACATTTTTCTAAGTTTTTCTGGTTACTGATTTCTTCTTTTTAAACATTTTTCGCAGTTTGTCTGGTTACTGATTTCTTCTTTTTAAACATTTTTCGCCGTTTTTCTGGTTACTGATTTCTTCTTTTTAAACATTTTTCGCCGTTTTTCTGGTTACTCATTTCTTCTTTTTAAACATTTTTCTAAGTTTTTCTGGTTACTGATTTCTTCTTTTTAAACATTTTTCTAAGTTTTTCTGGTTACTCATTTCTTCTTTTTAAACATTTTTCTAAGTTTTTCTGGTTACTCACTTCTTCTTTTTAAACATTTTTCTAAGTTTTTCTGGTTACTGATTTCTTCTTTTTAAACATTTTTCGCCGTTTTTCTGGTTACTGATTTCTTCTTTTTAAACATTTTTCTAAGTTTTTCTGGTTACTCATTTCTTCTTTTTAAACATTTTTCGCCGTTTTTCTGGTTACTGATTTCTTCTTTTTAAACATTTTTCTAAGTTTTTCTGGTTACTGATTTCTTCTTTTTAAACATTTTTCTAAGTTTTCCTGGTTACTCATTTCTTCTTTTTAAACATTTTTCTAAGTTTTCCTGGTTACTCATTTCTTCTTTTTAAACATTTTTCTAAGTTTTCCTGGTTACTGATTTCTTCTTTTTAAACATTTTTCGCAGTTTTTCTGGTTACTGATTTCTTCTTTTTAAACATTTTTCTAAGTTTTTCTGGTTACTGATTTCTTCTTTTTAAACATTTTTCTAAGTTTTTCTGGTTACTCACTTCTTCTTTTTAAACATTTTTCTAAGTTTTTCTGGTTACTCACTTCTTCTTTTGAAACATTTTTCTAAGTTTTTCTGGTTACTGATTTCTTCTTTTTAAACATTTTTCGCAGTTTGTCTGGTTACTGATTTCTTCTTTTTAAACATTTTTCGCCGTTTTTCTGGTTACTGATTTCTTCTTTTTAAACATTTTTCTAAGTTTTTCTGGTTACTCACTTCTTCTTTTTAAACATTTTTCTAAGTTTTTCTGGTTACTGATTTCTTCTTTTTAAACATTTTTCGCAGTTTTTCTGGTTACTGATTTCTTCTTTTTAAACATTTTTCTAAGTTTTTCTGGTTACTGATTTCTTCTTTTTAAACATTTTTCTAAGTTTTTCTGGTTACTCACTTCTTCTTTTTAAACATTTTTCTAAGTTTTCCTGGTTACTGATTTCTTCTTTTTAAACATTTTTCGCAGTTTTTCTGGTTACTGATTTCTTCTTTTTAAACATTTTTCTAAGTTTTTCTGGTTACTGATTTCTTCTTTTTAAACATTTTTCTAAGTTTTTCTGGTTACTCACTTCTTCTTTTTAAACATTTTTCTAAGTTTTCCTGGTTACTGATTTCTTCTTTTTAAACATTTTTCGCAGTTTGTCTGGTTACTGATTTCTTCTTTTTAAACATTTTTCGCAGTTTTTCTGGTTACTGATTTCTTCTTTTTAAACATTTTTCTAAGTTTTTCTGGTTACTGATTTCTTCTTTTTAAACATTTTTCTAAGTTTTTCTGGTTACTGATTTCTTCTTTTTAAACATTTTTCTAAGTTTTTCTGGTTACTCACTTCTTCTTTTTAAACATTTTTCTAAGTTTTTCTGGTTACTCACTTCTTCTTTTGAAACATTTTTCTAAGTTTTTCTGGTTACTGATTTCTTCTTTTTAAACATTTTTCGCAGTTTGTCTGGTTACTGATTTCTTCTTTTTAAACATTTTTCGCCGTTTTTCTGGTTACTGATTTCTTCTTTTTAAACATTTTTCTAAGTTTTTCTGGTTACTCACTTCTTCTTTTTAAACATTTTTCTAAGTTTTTCTGGTTACTGATTTCTTCTTTTTAAACATTTTTCGCAGTTTTTCTGGTTACTGATTTCTTCTTTTTAAACATTTTTCTAAGTTTTTCTGGTTACTGATTTCTTCTTTTTAAACATTTTTCTAAGTTTTTCTGGTTACTCACTTCTTCTTTTTAAACATTTTTCTAAGTTTTCCTGGTTACTGATTTCTTCTTTTTAAACATTTTTCGCAGTTTGTCTGGTTACTGATTTCTTCTTTTTAAACATTTTTCGCAGTTTTTCTGGTTACTGATTTCTTCTTTTTAAACATTTTTCTAAGTTTTTCTGGTTACTGATTTCTTCTTTTTAAACATTTTTCTAAGTTTTTCTGGTTACTCACTTCTTCTTTTTAAACATTTTTCTAAGTTTTTCTGGTTACTCACTTCTTCTTTTGAAACATTTTTCTAAGTTTTTCTGGTTACTGATTTCTTCTTTTTAAACATTTTTCGCAGTTTGTCTGGTTACTGATTTCTTCTTTTTAAACATTTTTCGCCGTTTTTCTGGTTACTGATTTCTTCTTTTTAAACATTTTTCTAAGTTTTTCTGGTTACTCACTTCTTCTTTTTAAACATTTTTCTAAGTTTTTCTGGTTACTGATTTCTTCTTTTTAAACATTTTTCGCAGTTTTTCTGGTTACTGATTTCTTCTTTTTAAACATTTTTCTAAGTTTTTCTGGTTACTGATTTCTTCTTTTTAAACATTTTTCTAAGTTTTTCTGGTTACTGACTTCTTCTTTTTAAACATTTTTCTAAGTTTTCCTGGTTACTGATTTCTTCTTTTTAAACATTTTTCGCAGTTTGTCTGGTTACTGATTTCTTCTTTTTAAACATTTTTCGCAGTTTTTCTGGTTACTGATTTCTTCTTTTTAAACATTTTTCTAAGTTTTTCTGGTTACTGATTTCTTCTTTTTAAACATTTTTCTAAGTTTTTCTGGTTACTCACTTCTTCTTTTTAAACATTTTTCTAAGTTTTTCTGGTTACTCACTTCTTCTTTTGAAACATTTTTCTAAGTTTTTCTGGTTACTGATTTCTTCTTTTTAAACATTTTTCTAAGTTTTTCTGGTTACTGATTTCTTCTTTTTAAACATTTTTCGCAGTTTGTCTGGTTACTGATTTCTTCTTTTTAAACATTTTTCGCCGTTTTTCTGGTTACTGATTTCTTCTTTTTAAACATTTTTCTAAGTTTTTCTGGTTACTCACTTCTTCTTTTTAAACATTTTTCTAAGTTTTTCTGGTTACTGATTTCTTCTTTTTAAACATTTTTCGCAGTTTTTCTGGTTACTGATTTCTTCTTTTTAAACATTTTTCTAAGTTTTTCTGGTTACTGATTTCTTCTTTTTAAACATTTTTCTAAGTTTTTCTGGTTACTCACTTCTTCTTTTTAAACATTTTTCTAAGTTTTCCTGGTTACTGATTTCTTCTTTTTAAACATTTTTCGCAGTTTGTCTGGTTACTGATTTCTTCTTTTTAAACATTTTTCGCAGTTTTTCTGGTTACTGATTTCTTCTTTTTAAACATTTTTCTAAGTTTTTCTGGTTACTCACTTCTTCTTTTATAACATTTTT
The DNA here is from genome assembly GCF_047496795.1 of Chiloscyllium punctatum. NCBI lineage: Eukaryota > Metazoa > Chordata > Chondrichthyes > Orectolobiformes > Hemiscylliidae > Chiloscyllium > Chiloscyllium punctatum. Next base: position 9,755 of record NW_027311243.1, on the reverse strand, counting down.
CTAAGTTTTCCTGGTTACTGATTTCTTCTTTTTAAACATTTTTCTAAGTTTTCCTGGTTACTGATTTCTTCTTTTTAAACATTTTTCTAAGTTTTTCTGGTTACTCATTTCTTCTTTTTAAACATTTTTCGCAGTTTTTCTGGTTACTGATTTCTTCTTTTTAAACATTTTCCTAAGTTTTCCTGGTTACTGATTTCTTCTTTTTAAACATTTTTCTAAGTTTTCCTGGTTACTCATTTCTTCTTTTTGATCATTTTTCTAAGTTTTCCTGGTTACTGATTTCTTCGTTTTGAACATTTTTCTAAGTTTTCCTGGTTACTCACTTCTTCTTTTCAAACATTTTTCTTCGTTTTTCTGTTTACTCATTTAGCACTTTCAGGCACTTTCCGATCATTTCCTCGTTCCCGATTTCACCCTTTAAAACGCTTTCGGGCATTTCCCTAAGTTTTGCGGTTCACTCGTTTGGGACTCACTGACACCTTCTCTAGCTTCCCTGCTCACTTTTTTCGTACTGTTGAGAAAATTCGAACCCTTTCCTTAACTATGCCGGTTACTGACTTCACCGCTTCAGACCCTTGTCCCCGTAATGAAAGATACCATTTCCCACCGTGGGAAATGCACGAAAATCGGACTGAACACGGGGGAGGCTCCCCCCTCGAAGGCGAGACCGTCGGCAGAACCGCCGGGTCAAACCCGGCTGAGCTACCCGGCTTACAAGTCTCAAAGTCGGTATGAGCAGTCACGTCCACCCCCATTCCCTTTTGGACCACTTCCCACGGTTCCAAATGCATGAAAATCGGCCTGTACACGGGGGAGGCACCCGCCTCGAAGACGAGACCGTCGGCAGAACCGCCGGGTCAAACCCGGCTGAGCTACCCGGCTCGGAAGCGCCAAAGTCGGGTTGAGCAGTCACATTCACTCCCATCCCCTTTTGGGCAACTTCCCACGGTTGGAAATGCATGGAAATCGGACTGAACACGGGGGAGGCTCCCCCCTCGAAGGCGAGACCGTCGGCAGAACCGCCGGATCAAACCCGGCTGAGCTACCCGGCTTACAAGTCTCAAAGTCGGTATGAGCAGACACGTCCACCCCCATTCCCTTTTGGACCACTTCCCACGGTTCGAAATGCATGAAAATCGGCCTGTATACGGGGGAGGCACCCGCCTCGAAGACGAGACCGTCGGCAGAACCGCCGGGTCAAACCCGGCTGAGCTACCCGGCTCGGAAGCGCCAAAGTCGGGTTGAGCAGTCACATTCACTCCCATCCCCTTTTGGGCAACTTCCCACGGTTGGAAATGCATGGAAATCGGACTGAACACGGGGGAGGCTCCCCCCTCGAAGGCGAGACCGTCGGCAGAACCGCCGGATCAAACCCGGCTGAGCTACCCGGCTTACAAGTCTCAAAGTCGGTATGAGCAGACACGTCCACCCCCATTCCCTTTTGGACCACTTCCCACGGTTCGAAATGCATGAAAATCGGCCTGTATACGGGGGAGGCACCCGCCTCGAAGACGAGACCGTCGGCAGAACCGCCGGGTCAAACCCGGCCGGGCTACCCGGGTTAGAAGCCCTAGAGTCGGGTTGAGCAGTCACAATCACTCCCATCCCCTTTTGAACCTGTTCCCACCGTTGGAAATGCACGAAAATCGGCCTGTACACGGGGGAGGCTCCCCCCTCGAAGGCGAGACCGTCGGCAGAACCGCCGGGTCAAACCCGGCTGAGCTACCCGGCTTACAAGTCTCGAAGTCGGGTTGAGCAGTCACATTCACTCCCATCGACTTTTGGGCAACTTCCCACCGTTGCAAATGCATGAAAATCGGCCTGTACACGGGGGAGGCACCCGCCTCGAAGTCGAGACCGTCGGCAGAACCGCCGGGTCCAACCCGGCTGAGCTACCCGGCTTACAAGTCTCAAAGCCGGGTTGGGCAGTCACGTTCACCCCCATTCCCTTTTGGATCACTTCCCACGGTTCGAAATGCACGAAAACCGGCCTGTACACGGGGGAGGGTCCGCCCTCGAAGGCGAGACCGTCGGCAGAACCGCCGGGTCAAACCTGGCTGAGCTACCCGGCTTACAAGTCTCAAAGTCGGGTTGAGCAGTCACGTTCACTCCCATCGACTTTTAGACCACTTCCCACGGTTCGAAATGCACGAAAATCGGCCTGTACACGGGGGAGGCACCCGCCTCGAAGACGAGACCGTCGGCAGAACCGCCGGGTCAAACCCGGCCGAGCTACCCGGCTTAAAAGTCTCAAAGTCGGTATGAGCAGTCACATTCACCCCCATTCCCTTTTGGACCACTTCCCACGGTTGGAAATGCATGAAAATCGGCCTGGACACGGGGGAGGCTCCCCCCTCGATGACGAGACCGTCGGCAGAACCGCCGGAACAAACCCGGCTGAGCTACCCGGCTTACAAGTCTCAAAGTCGGTATGAGCAGACACGTCCACCCCCATTCCCTTTTGGACCACTTCCCACCGTTGGAAATGCACGAAAATCGGCCTGTACACGGGGGAGGCACCGGCCTCGAAGACGAGACCGTCGGCAGAACCGCCGGGTCAAACCCGGCTGAGCTACCCGGCTTACAAGTCTCAAAGTCGGGTTGAGCAGTCACATTCACTCCCATCGACTTTTGGGCAACTTCCCACGGTTCGAAATGCACAAGATTCGGCCTGAACACGGGGGACGCTCCCCCCTCGAAGGCGAGACCGTCGGCAGACCCGCCGGGTCAAACCCGGCTGAGCTACCCGGCTCGGAAGCGCCAAAGTCGGTATGAGCAGTCACGTTCACTCCCATCCCCTTTTGGACCGCTTCCCACGGTACGAAATGCATGAAAATCGGCCTGTACACGGGGGAGGCACCCGCCTCGAAGACGAGACCGTCGGCAGAACCGCCGGGTCAAACCCGGCTGAGCTACCCGGCTTACAAGTCTCAAAGTCGGGTTGAGCAGTCACATTCACTCCCATCGACTTTTGGGCAACTTCCCACGGTTCGAAATGCACAAAATTCGGCCTGAACACGGGGGACGCTCCCCCCTCGAAGGCGAGACCGTCGGCAGAACCGCCGGGTCAAACCCGGCTGAGCTACCCGGCTTAAAAGTCTCAAAGTCGGTATGAGCAGTCACATTCACCCCCATTCCCTTTTGGACCACTTCCCACGGTTGGAAATGCATGAAAATCGGCCTGGACACGGGGGAGGCTCCCCCCTCGATGACGAGACCGTCGGCAGAACCGCCGGAACAAACCCGGCTGAGCTACCCGGCTTACAAGTCTCAAAGTCGGTATGAGCAGACACGTCCACCCCCATTCCCTTTTGGACCACTTCCCACCGTTGGAAATGCACGAAAATCGGCCTGTACACGGGGGAGGCACCGGCCTCGAAGACGAGACCGTCGGCAGAACCGCCGGATCAAACCCGGCCGAGCTACCCGGGTTAGAAGCCTCAGAGTCGGGTTGAGCAGTCACGTCCACCCCCATTCCCTTTTGGACCACTTCCCACGGTTCGAAATGCACGAAAATCGGCCTGTACACGGGGGAGGGAGCCGCCTCGAAGACGAGACCGTCGGCAGAACCGCCGGTTCAAACCCGGCTGAGCTACCAGGCTCGGAAGCGCCAAAGTCGGGTTGAGCAGTCACATTCACTCCCATCCCCTTTTGGGCAACTTCCCACCGTTGCAAATGCATGAAAATCGGCCTGTACACGGGGGAGGGAGCCGCCTCGAAGACGAGACCGTCGGCAGAACCGCCGGATCAAACCCGGCTGAGCTACCAGGCTCGGAAGCGCCAAAGTCGGTATGAGCAGTCACATTCACTCCCATCCCCTTTTGGGCCACTTCCCACGGTTCGAAATGCACGAAAATCGGACTGAACACGGGGGAGGCTCCCCCCTCCAAAACGAGACCATCGGCAGAATCGACGGGTCAAACCCGGCCGAGCTACCCGGGTTAGAAGCCTCAAAGTCGGGTTGAGCAGTCACGTCCACCCCCATCCCCTTTTGGACCACTTCCCACGGTTCGAAATGCACGAAAATCGGCCTGTACACGGGGGAGGCACCCGCCTCGAAGACGAGACCGTCGGCAGACCCGCCGGATCAAACCCGGCCGAGCTACACGGCTTACAAGTCTCAATGTCGGTATGAGCAGTCACGTCCACCCCTATTCCCTTTTGGACCACTTCCCACGGTACGAAATGCATGAAAATCGGCCTGTACACGGGGGAGGCACCCGCCTCGAAGACGAGACCGTCGGCAGAACCGCCGGGTCAAACCCGGCTGAGCTACCCGGCTCGGAAGCGCCAAAGTCGGGTTGAGCAGTCACATTCACTCCCATCGACTTTTGGGCAACTTCCCACGGTTCGAAATGCACAAAATTCGGCCTGAACACGGGGGACGCTCCCCCCTCGAAGGCGAGACCGTCGGCAGAACCGCCGGGTCAAACCCGGCTGAGCTACCCGGGTCGGAAGCGCCAAGGTCGGTATGAGCAGTCACATTCACTCCCATCCCCTTTTGGACCGCTTCCCACGGTTTGAAATGCACGAAAATCGGCCTGTACACGGGGGAGGCTCCGCCCTCGAAGGCGAGACCGACGGCAGAACCGCCGGGTCAAACCCGGCCGGGCTACCCGGGTTAGAAGCCTCAGAGTCGGGTTGAGCAGTCACATTCACCCCCATCCCCTTTTGAACCTCTTCCCACCGTTGGAAATGCACGAAAATCGGCCTGTACACGGGGGAGGCGCCCCTCTCGAAGGCGAGACCGACGGCAGAACCGCCGGGTCAAACCCGGCCGAGCTACCCGGGTTAGAAGCCTCAGAGTCGGGTTGAGCAGTCACATTCACCCCCATTCCCTTTTGGACCACTTCCCACGGTACGAAATGCATGAAAATCGGCCTGTACACGGGGGAGGCACCCGCCTCGAAGACGAGACCGTCGGCAGAACCGCCGGGTCAAACCCGGCTGAGCTACCCGGGTCGGAAGCGCCAAGGTCGGTATGAGCAGTCACATTCACTCCCATCCCCTTTTGGACCGCTTCCCACGGTTTGAAATGCACGAAAATCGGCCTGTACACGGGGGAGGCTCCGCCCTCGAAGGCGAGACCGACGGCAGAACCGCCGGGTCAAACCCGGCCGGGCTACCCGGGTTAGAAGCCTCAGAGTCGGGTTGAGCAGTCACATTCACCCCCATCCCCTTTTGAACCTCTTCCCACCGTTGGAAATGCACGAAAATCGGCCTGTACACGGGGGAGGCCCCCCTCTCGAAGACGAGACCGTCGGCAGACCCGCCGGATCAAACCCGGCCGAGCTACACGGCTTACAAGTCTCGATGTCGGTATGAGCAGTCACGTCCACCCCCATTCCCTTTTGGACCACTTCCCACGGTACGAAATGCATGAAAATCGGCCTGTACACGGGGGAGGCACCCGCCTCGAAGACGAGACCGTCGGCAGAACCGCCGGGTCAAACCCGGCTGAGCTACCCGGCTCGGAAGCGCCAAAGTCGGGTTGAGCAGTCACATTCACTCCCATCCCCTTTTGGGCCACTTCCCACGGTTCGAAATGCATGAAAATCGGCCTGTACACGGGGGACGCTCCCCCCTCGAAGGCGAGGCCGTCGGCAGAACCGCCGGGTCAAACCCGGCTGAGCTACCCGGGTTAGATGCCTCAAAGTCGGGTTGAGCAGTCACATTCACCCCCATCCCCTTTCGGCCCCCTTCCCACGGTTGGAAATGCATGAAAATCGGCCTGTACACGGTGGGCGCTCCCCCCTCGAAGGTGAGACCTTCGGCAGAACCGCCGGGTCAAATCCTGCCGAGCTACCCGCGTTAGAGGTCTCAATGTCGGCTTCAGCAGTCACATTCAATCCCATTCCCGTTTGGACCTCTTCCCGCCGATGGAAATGCACAAAATTCGGCCTGAACACGCGGGACGCTCCCCCCTCGAAGGCGAGACCGTCGCCAGAACCGCCGGGTCAAATCCGGCTGAGCTACCCGCGTTACAGGTCTCAAAGTCGGGTTGAGCAGTCACGTTCACCCCCATCCCCTTTCGGACCCCTTCCCACGGTTGGAAATGCATGAAAATCGGCCTGTACACGGTGGGCGCTCCCCCCTCGAAGGTGAGACCTTCGGCAGAACCGCCGGGTCAAATCCGGCCGAGCTACCCGCGTTAGAGGTCTCAATGTCGGCTTCAGCAGTCACATTCAATCCCATTCCCGTTTGGACCTCTTCCCGCCGATGGAAATGCACAAAATTCGGCCTGAACACGCGGGAGGCTCCCCCCTCGAAGGTGAGACCTTCGGCAGAACCGCCGGGTCAAATCCGGCCGAGCTACCCGCGTTAGAGGTCTCAATGTCGGCTTCAGCAGTCACATTCAATCCCATTCCCGTTTGGACCTCTTCCCGCCGATGGAAATGCACAAAATTCGGCCTGAACACGCGGGACGCTCCCCCCTCGAAGGCGAGACCGTCGCCAGAACCGCCGGGTCAAATCCGGCCGAGCTACCCGCGTTAGAGGTCTCAATGTCGGCTTCAGCAGTCACATTCAATCCCATTCCCTTTTGGAACACTTCCCGCCGTTAACAATGCACGATATTCGGCCTGAACACGCGGGACGCTCCCCCCTCGAAGGTGAGACCTTCGGCAGAACCGCCGGGTCAAATCCTGCCGAGCTACCCGCGTTAGAGGTCTCAATGTCGGCTTCAGCAGTCACATTCAATCCCATTCCCGTTTGGACCTCTTCCCGCCGATGGAAATGCACAAAATTCGGCCTGAACACGCGGGGCGCTCCCCCCTCGAAGGCGAGACCGTCGCCAGAACCGCCGGGTCAAATCCGGCTGAGCTACCCGCGTTACAGGTCTCAAAGTCGGCTTCAGCAGTCACATTCAATCCCATTCCCTTTTGGAACACTTCCCGCCGTTAACAATGCACGATATTCGGACTGAACACGGGGGCCGGTCCGCCCTCGAAGTCAACACCGTCCGCAGAACCGCCGGGGCAAATCCGGCTGAGCTACCCCGCCCCCGAACACTCAAAGTCCCTCTGAAGCCTTGCATTCGCCTCCTTGGAAAATTGACGTCAAACATTACCAAAATCGGGGGCACGAGCACTAAAGCTAAGTCTCACCCTTTCCCTATCCCTAACCAGGAACCGAACGCCCACCCTCAGCCTCACACCAACGCCGGTGCCACTCCAGACAGACACACCCTTCAAAACCACACCCATCCGGCCATGCAACTCAAAAAGGGTCCAAATTCAGAAACACCCCCTTCAAAAGGCACTCCATCCTCGGCCACACCACCGGGACATGCTCCCCTCGGCGATAATTAAGCCCCCACCACTATTTGAAGCCAACCGCAGCCGCAACTCGAACGGAGAAATCAGTAACCAATTCAAAAATGCGCTTGGTTACTGATTTCTACTGAGCCGAAAAAATTCTAAGTGTCGGTGGTTACTGATTTATACCAACCCGAAAATATTCTAAGTGTCGGTGGTTACTGATTTATACCAACCCGAAAAAATTCTAAGTGTCAGTGGTTACTGATTTATACCAACTCGAAAAAATTCTAAGTGTCAGTGGTTACTGATTTATACCAACCCGAAAATATTCTAAGTGTCAGTGGTTACTGATTTGTACCGACCCGAAAATATTCTAAGTGTCAGTGGTTACTGATTTATACCAACCCGAAAAAATTCTAAGTGTCAGTGGTTACTGATTTATACCAAGTCGAAAAAATTCTAAGTGTCAGTGGTTACTGATTTATACCAACCCGAAAATATTCTAAGTGTCAGTGGTTACTGATTTATACCAACTCGAAAAAATTCTAAGTGTCAGTGGTTACTGATTTATACCGACCCGAAAAAATTCTAAGTGTCAGTGGTTACTGATTTATACCAACTCGAAAATATTCTAAGTGTCGGTGGTTACTGATTTATACCAACCCGAAAAAATTCTAAGTGTCAGTGGTTACTGATTTATACCAACTCGAAAAAATTCTAAGTGTCGGTGGTTACTGATTTATACCAACTCGAAAATATTCTAAGTGTCGGTGGTTACTGATTTATACCAACCCGAAAATATTCTAAGTGTCAGTGGTTACTGATTTATACCAACTCGAAAAAATTCTAAGTGTCAGTGGTTACTGATTTATACCAACTCGAAAATATTCTAAGTGTCGGTGGTTACTGATTTATACCAACCCGAAAATATTCTAAGTGTCAGTGGTTACTGATTTATACCAACTCGAAAAAATTCTAAGTGTCAGTGGTTACTGATTTATACCAACTCGAAAATATTCTAAGTGTCGGTGGTTACTGATTTATACCAACCCGAAAATATTCTAAGTGTCAGTGGTTACTGATTTGTACCGACCCGAAAAAATTCTAAGTGTCAGTGGTTACTGATTTATACCAACCCGAAAATATTCTAAGTGTCGGTGGTTACTGATTTATACCAACCCGAAAATATTCTAAGTGTCAGTGGTTACTGATTTATACCAACTCGAAAAAATTCTAAGTGTCAGTGGTTACTGATTTATACCAACTCGAAAATATTCTAAGTGTCAGTGGTTACTGATTTGTACCAACCCGAAAATATTCTAAGTGTCGGTGGTTACTGATTTATACCAACCCGAAAATATTCTAAGTGTCAGTGGTTACTGATTTATACCAACTCGAAAATATTCTAAGTGTCGGTGGTTACTGATTTATACCAACCCGAAAATATTCTAAGTGTCAGTGGTTACTGATTTATACCAAGTCGAAAATATTCTAAGTGTCAGTGGTTACTGATTTATACCAACTCGAAAAAATTCTAAGTGTCAGTGGTTACTGATTTATACCAACTCGAAAATATTCTAAGTGTCGGTGGTTACTGATTTATACCAACCCGAAAATATTCTAAGTGTCAGTGGTTACTGATTTATACCAACTCGAAAAAATTCTAAGTGTCAGTGGTTACTGATTTATACCAACTCGAAAATATTCTAAGTGTCGGTGGTTACTGATTTATACCAACCCGAAAATATTCTAAGTGTCAGTGGTTACTGATTTGTACCGACCCGAAAAAATTCTAAGTGTCAGTGGTTACTGATTTATACCAACCCGAAAATATTCTAAGTGTCGGTGGTTACTGATTTATACCAACCCGAAAATATTCTAAGTGTCAGTGGTTACTGATTTATACCAACTCGAAAAAATTCTAAGTGTCAGTGGTTACTGATTTATACCAACTCGAAAATATTCTAAGTGTCAGTGGTTACTGATTTGTACCAACCCGAAAATATTCTAAGTGTCGGTGGTTACTGATTTATACCAACCCGAAAATATTCTAAGTGTCAGTGGTTACTGATTTATACCAACTCGAAAAAATTCTAAGTGTCAGTGGTTACTGATTTATACCAACTCGAAAATATTCTAAGTGTCAGTGGTTACTGATTTGTACCGACCCGAAAAAAATTCTAAGTGTCGCTGGTAACTCAGTAACTGACCTCCTAGAAAAGTGAAGAGGAGGTGAGAAGGAAAAAAAAAAAAAAGTCCCCTGCCGCTTGCCGTGCACCCATGGCCAGTGGGTGGACACGACCCACACCCGCCACACCGGTCTGACGGCATCACGTCACTGCTCCTGGCCAGGGAGCAGCACGGATGACCGCCAGGCGCCGGCATGCCGAGGTGGTGCGGCAAGAAGAGCGTAGGAGGAACACCGACCGACCAACTCCCCCTGCCCACCACACCCGGGCACACCGGTCTGACGGCATCGCGTGACTGCTCCTGGCC
>NW_027311242.1:0-32367 GCF_047496795.1 Chiloscyllium punctatum | reverse complement strand
TATTTGTTGTAAGTTTTCATTGAAAGCTGAATGCTGAGAGGTGACCTGATAGAAGTAAATAAAATGCTGAGGGTATAGATAGAGTTAATATTCGTTATCGTTTCCTGTGGACGTGGCAGTTTCAAGACTAGGGGCTACATTTTTAAGTTGAGAGGACAGACATTGGTGGTGGGGTCCGTTTGGACCATCTCTGACAACTCTCTCCCCTTCCTGGTTCTCCTGGACCATGTATGATACCTCTCTCTCCCTCCACTTCATGGACCTCTCCATCTTCAATAAAGAACGACCGACTTGACACTGACATTTTTTACACCCACTGATTCCCACAGCTACCTGGATTTCAACTCTGCCCCTCTACCGCCTGCAAAAATCCCATCACATATTCTCATTTCCTCCGCCTTTGCCGTATTTGCTCCCAGGAAGACCAGTTCCACCACAGAACATATCATTGTCTCATTCCTTAGAGACTACCATTTCCCTTCTCACGAGGTTAAAGTTGCCCTCCAACGCATCTCATGTATATTCCGTCTCTCCACCCTCAAATCCCACACCTCCAACTGGAACAAGGACAGAACCCCCCGGTGCTTACCTTCCACCCTCCCAAACTTCGCACATATCACATCATATGACAACATTTCCTCCGAATCTATTTCCGCTTTCGTCAAAGAACGTTCCCTCCGTGACTACAAGGGAGTTGCAGTGGGAATGGTCTCTGCAGAATGCAGCTACGGCTGAGAAAGGAAATATATCGCTGGTGGTGGGGTCTGGCAGCAGTTAATGCGCTGTTTCTGGAGGTGGAAGGTGAGGTCTGTGGCAAAATTCCTATTGTGGTTGAAGTGGTGGGGTAAAGGCGGCCGTGTGGGAATTGGGGGATATGCGTTGGAGGACATTGTTGATCACCTTAGTGGAAAATTGCGATCCTTGAAATCGGAAAACTTTCTGAGATGTTCTGAAGAGGAATTGTTCCTCCTGGGTGAAAATATGGCAGAATCGGAGGGATTATGTGTACAGGATAACGTCCTTACGGGAATATACTCGATTGTGGATCAGGAGAGCAAAAACGTAAGACATGCAATACCTCGAGGGAATGGTTGAAACAGAAACCAAAGAGATGATGCAAATACATCGCTGATAAAAGAATAACCAGGTGTAGAATAGGACCCCTTAAAGATTAACAAGGCCATCTATGGAACCACAGAAGGTGGTAGAGATATTATGCGAGTATTTCACACATCATTTTTATTACTGGAGATTGACATGGAAGCTAAAGAGTTTATGTTCATATTGCAGAGGAGTTAGTACTGGTTGTCATAAATTGCATCAAAGTGGATACATCAATGGGACCTAATCAGGTATAACTCAGAATTGTGTGGAAATCTAGTGAGGTGATGGTTGGGGCCCTCAATGAGATATTTATAACGTCGATAGTCACAGGTGAAGTCCTGGAAGACGGGTGCAATGATTTTAAAAAAAGGTGGTTAGGAAAGGCTGTGGAACAATGGAACTATGAGGTTGAAGCCAGCGGCAGGCAAGTTGTTGGAAGGGACTCGGAGGAACAGGATTAACATGTGATTGCAAAGGCACGAAATGATTAGGGATAGTCAACATGGCTTTGTGCATGAGAGATTGTCTCACTAACTTGGTTGTGTCTTTTGAAGAAATTACCAAGAAGATTGAAGGCATAGTGGGGACGTTGTCAATATGTACTTCGGAAAGATATTCACCGAGGTTCCACAAAGTAGACTGGTTAGCAAGGTTAGATAACATGCAATACATTGAGAACTAACCATTCGGAAAGAAAATTGGATTGAATGTAGGAGACTGAGAGTGGTGATGAAGGGTTGCTTTATGGACTGGAGACTGTGAGCAGCAGTGTGCTGCAGGGACCGATGCTAGGTCTTTTTGCATAAATAACTTGAATGCGAATAGGCTGAGAGGAGATGAGTCATGACTCTAGAAGTAAAGGTAGCAATAAAGAGGCGATAATGAGCGTGCAGAGAGAGATTATAGAGAGATTATAAAGTGTGAATTACCAAGGCTGAAGCCAGTGCTATGTGACAAAATATGTGGGTGATGGGGGGATGGGTGAAGCAGATGCAAAATGGAAAACAGTGGAGAAGGGTAGAAAAGGGGGAAGAGGAGAGGAAAAGGTGATGAGAGAGTGGGGAGCGAGGGAAAGAAAGACAATCAAGAAATAAGAGGGACAGAACAGTGAAAAACATTTCAAAGGCAAATAAAATAAATGAAATAAAATTACGGAGCAAAATGAAAGCAGATGGGTCGAGATAGGATAATCATCTGATGGCAGATGGGTTTTGGATGTGAATATGAGGTATGGTCAGTAGGTTTACAAAATAGACCGAAATTGTAGGTGTAGTGGAATGTCGCAGGTAGGCAGGGCAGTGATGGCAGCGTTTGGTACACGTTCTGTTATTGGACAATGCATTGAATTCAGTCGTTGTGACGTCATACTACGGCTCGATAGGACATTGATTAAAACTCATCTGGAATTTTGTTTTCTGTTTCAAACTCCCTGTTCGAGCAATAATGTTGTGAAACTTGAAAGGTGTAAAAAAAAATTTCAAGGACTTTTGCTACAGTTGGACGGTTTGAATTATTGGGAAAGCCTGAATAGTCTTGCTCTATTTTCTCTGGAGATTTAGAGCCTGAGAGGTGACCTTATTAAAGTTTTTAATCATGAGGGGCATGGATCAGGTGAATAGTCTGTGTCTTTTCCCCATGTTAGGTGGTCCAAACTAGATGGCACACGCTTAAGCCGAGAGGGAAAAGATAAAAATGGATCTAAGGGATAACATTTTCACGTCGAGTGCGATGCGTGCTTGGAATGAACTGCCTGAGGAAGGCTAGTACAATTGTAACATTTAAAAGCATCTGATTGTGTACATGAAGAGGAACATTTTAGAGGGACATGAGCCAGCCCCTGGTAAATGGGACACCACTAGTTTAGGATTTCTAGTTGGCATGCACGAGTTGGACTGTTGGGTCTGTTTCATTGTTGTATACCTCTATGACATTAATAAATTATAATTAAAATAGGTTTCTCTATTTTGGACAAGTAGTACAACTTTAGATAATTCTCCTTGGAGTGAGAAGATTAAGCAATGATTTTGACAAGGAACACCTTTTTTTCAGAGAAATTTAATTGAAAGAGAGGCAGAGACATATTATTAATGTTGTCACAATTTTCAATAACTACTGTCAGGTAATTGGCAAATAATGCAGGGTGAAAATGTGAATATTATTTTACTCAGTAAGTTCTGAGCATCTGGAACTGTCTGGCAGCTGGACACAGATTCAGCAGTTATTCTCAAACAGATTTAGAATTTTACTGTTTAGAGCATGTAGAGAGCTGTGGACAAATACGAGGGGGCTTGGGATAGAATGGCAGCATCTCCAGAGGGACAGCCGCAATTGGTTCAATAACCCCCAGCCGCTGTGCTCTGTGATGATGCTCCATTCACTGTGATTGGGTATATGAGTAGGAAAGGTTTAGAGGGTTATGGGCGAACAGCTGGCAAATGGGGCTCCATCGATTTAATATCCCCAGTTGGCAGGGGCGTTTTGGACATCTGTTTCTGTGCTGTATATCTCTATTATACGAATAAATTAAAATATGAATCTCTTTTATTGAGAGTTACAGAAGATGAGATAATTACCTTGGAGCTGAAACGTTTAAGCAGTGATTTTAACTAGTGGCAGAGATGTTTCCAGGCTATTAAATTTACAAAGTCAGAGAGAGAAATCATAACGTTGTCACAATTTTTAGTAAGTATTAAACTTGGCAAATCATGCAAGGTTGAAAGGTGAAGATTATTTTACTCAGTAAAGTCTGAGCATCGGGAACAGTTCTGCATGCAGATTCAGCAGTCATTCTCAAACAGATTTGGAATGTAATTTTTGAATGATAGATTTGGACAGCTATGAACAAATGGAAGGGGAGTCGGGACAGATTTGCAGAATCTCCAGAGGGAGCGAGCACAGCCCCAATGGGCTGAATACCCGCCAGCCCGGTCATCTGTTATACTGCCCCATTCATTGTGAATGATGAAGCACATCTCAGGGCAGAGAGAGGGAGGATCCTACCACTCACCTCACAATGGGGCCCGCTGATTGACGGCAGCGCCAGACCAATAGGAGGTGAGTTGGTGTGGATAACACGTGACCATGAGCTGTGCAGACACAATGCCACTGTGAGGGAAACTCAGTGAATGTGAAGGGAGTGGGAGAGACAGCAGACAATGTATAGAAATGGCGTTAGTGTTAACTGGGAGGGTTTATAAACACATGGTGCAGAAACTCCAGGTAAATTAGAACTAAATGAACTGTGGATGCTGTAAATCAGAAACAACAATCAGAAGATGCTGGAAAAGGTCAGCAGGTCTGGCAGCATCTGTGAAGAGAAATCAGAGTTAACGTTTCAGATCCAGTCAAACTTCCTCAGAACTGATGGTATGAAAATATAGGTTTCTATGCGGAAGGTATATTATACACAGCGAGAAGAACATTTGGATCAAGGAGTCGATAAAGATCTGGCTGGGAGGGTGAATAGATCTTAATGGAGACTGTTCGTGGCTAACCATAGGTATTGTGTAATGGCGAGTTATGTAATGACAAGACCTGGTGTGTAAGTTAGGGGGATAGGACATGAGGGAGTTCAGGCCAGATAACTAGTGAACTCAGTGTTAAGTCCGGAGTGCTGCAGCATTCCCAAGCGCAAAACGAAGTGTTCTTCCAGCTTATGCTGGTCTCCGCTAGAAGACTGCAGTACCCCTGAGTCAGATGTTAGCGAGAGAACAGGGTAGGGTGTTAAAGTGGCAGCAACTCGAAGCTCGGGGTTACTTGCAGACAGAGTACAGATCATCTGATGTAATTTCTGTCAACTCCAAGATGCCGCCATCAAACATTCCACTCCCATCCCTTGTCCACCTTTTGCAGGGACAGTTCCCTCTTGGATACCCTGGTCCACTCCTCATTCACTCCAAACAGGACCCAGCGCCAATCCAGCACATTCCTCTATAACCGCCCAAGGTATAACACGTGCCTTTCTTCTTCTTCAGTATCCAAGAGCCACAACACACCTTCAAGTTGTCTGTCTTTTTAACATACCACTCTGTTCCCTGGCAAACACCTCTGTTTCAGACTTGCTGCAGCATTCCAGTGAAGCTCAGCACAAGCTGGAAACGCCGCACCTAATATTCTGCTTGGGGACAGTGCAGCCTTAAAGACTCAATATCATGTTGAATAATATTAGGCCTTTCTCCTCGCCCCTTACCCAACACACCAGGTCTTGATATCACATAGCCTGCCATTGCACACTCCATATTGAATATTTGCAGGGCCTAAATCCATTACACCATTTGTCCGTTTGATATTAGATGGATATGCTTGATGTGTATGAGCTACACCTCGGTTACAGGAATGGCTAATGTAGAAAAAAAAAATCATGCAACAAAAAACATGATTCCTTGAACCGTCCCGGTAAATCAAATTAAACTCCATTTGCCTTTCTTCAGCCCCTTCTCCCAATTGATCAAGATCCCTTTCCAAACATAGATAATCTTTTTTACGATCCACTTTGACATTTTTTATGTCACGCAAACGAACCATACTTTGTGTATTCTTATTCCAAAATCATCTATATACATGGCAAACAAAAATGGACACGGCACCGATTACAGTGGAACACTGCTGGTCACAGATGTCCAGTCTGAAAAGCAACCCTCCACTATTGCACCGTCTCCTGCTTTTCAGATAATTTTCTATCCAGTTGGCAAGCTGTCCCTGAATCCCATGTGATCGAACTTTACAAATTCGTTTCTCATGCAGAACCTTTTCAAAGGCTTGACGAAAGTCAAAATAAACAATGTCTCATGCTCTGCCGTCATTGAATATTCTTGGTGACTAACTTAAAAAACTCAATCAAGTTTGTGAGACACCCTCTTGCATAACCATACTGAATATCCCTAATCATTCCTTAGATCTCCAAAAATATGCATATCCTAATCTTCAGAATCACCTCCAAAAGGCTCAGAGGTCTACAGTTCCCAGGTTTCTCCTTATATCCTTTTTTTTAAACAAAGGTGCAACATTAGCCACTCTCCAGTCATCAGGCAGCTCACCCGTTGTTGTCAGTTGTACAGATATTTCTCTATGGTGCCCCCAATTTCCTCCCACCCAAACTGTTCCCGTATTATCACTTTAGTTCCTTTCCCGATCTTATGTGCGAAGAAAGTGTCAGGTGTTGCTCGATTTCTGACAGAAATATTGCATATTGATAAAGAATATTGTCTTTAACTCATTTCACAAACTCTAAACCAATCAAACCTTTCACACTATGGTAGTCTTAGTCAATGTTTGAAAAAAATGAATCACCCACTATTACAACATTATTCTGACTTTATATCAGAGATCTAACTAAGGTGATTTTTTTTTTAATACTTTGAAAACACAATTTCTTTTGAAAAAAAGCTCTGATCCACAATTTAAAAATAGATCTTTTTTGTTTATTCGCTCCGAGAATGTAGGTATTTTCCCAGAAGGCAGTTGAGTCAGCCACATTGCTGTGGGTCTGGAGTCATATGTTGGCTAGACCAGGTGAGGTTGATAGTTTCCTTCCCTAAAGGACATTAGTGGACCAAATGTTTATTTCTTCTAACAATCGACAATCGTTTCATGGTCATCATTATACTTTTCATTCTAGATTTTATTGAATTCAGATGACACCATCAGCCATGTTGGGATTCTAACCCTAAACCTCGGAACATTACACGGACTACTCGTCAGTCAAGAATACCGTTCGGCAATTGCCTCCCTTTTTACGAAGGTTCAAACCAAAAAGGTCTGTCATTCTGCGTGTACAACTTGAGATTACGCACTGAAAGGTCCATGTAGCGGCCTCTCTGAAAGGTCATCTCACAGAAGTCTGTATTGGGGGGGAGAAAATATTTCACTTTTTTGGATTTTTATTTTATATTTTTGCGAGAAAAGAAACAAAAAATGAATCGAAATAAAAATCTTATATCACAGACATGTAATCCCTGAAACTGGAGGGGGTGGGGATTACAGAGATAGGGAGGGATGTGAGACTGGACGGGCATTACAGAGATACGGAGGGCTGTGAGGCGAGAGGGGGATCATTGTCCAAACATCGCCCGTGTACATGGACTGCAGCATTTCAGGAAGGCAGTTTCCTCCACCTTTCTCTAAGTCAAATAAAATGGCCAATAAATACTGGTCTGTGCAGCAAAGGCAACCCTCAGCGAATAAAACGACAACAGTGAACTCTCTCAGCTGACTGGCTATGAAGTTAGAAACCTCTCTGGAAATGGAGCTGCTAGAAAAGAGACACAAAGTGACGTTTCACAACTGCTCTCAGAAAGACCTCCATCTCAGAACTACTTCCAGCCGGGGATCATCTCAGTGGGTATCAATCTCTTAAAATCTTATTCTGTTTTAGTTTGATCCGTCTACAGTAGTGAGTAAAGTGATGGTTTCTTTTTAATATGTCTTACGGTTTCTTGATTGCATTTTTAAAATTTAAAACATAGGCATTAAGTTAGTCTCGGACAGTATTTTGTAGATCAGTAAGATTATGTCTATTTCTGGATTTGTAGATAGTTAACACTGAGAGATGGCCTGTTTCGAGTGACATGCTGCTCCTGTCGGATGTGTGAGATTAAGGAAAGTTTCAATGATCCTGATGATTATATCTGAAGGAGGTGTGATTGCAAGTCGTATCATATTTCATGGATTGGTTGGGGAGGGATTAAATGATTTGGAGACGCCAATGTTAGACTGGGGTAGATAGAGTTAAAAATCAGACAACACCAGGATATAGTTAAACAGATTTATTTGGAAGCACGAGCTTTCATTGCGCTGTTCCTTCATCAGATGATTGTGGAGTGATTGCAAGCAGTTAGGAATTGACAAGAGCCGGGGGTGTCATAGGTGGCATTCTCAGGATGGTGGGATACTACAGATACGGTCAGGTAGACGGGCTACCTTCACGAAATGTACAAGGGCTAGGCAGGTAATGCAGGAGTCTCTTGTGCCTGTCCTCAACTCAAAAAAGTATTCTGGTTTGCAAATGTAGTGGTTAATAGACGTTCAGGGAAATGTAGCACTAGCAGCCAAGTTACTGGTGCTGAAACTGGCTCTACTCTAATGTGAGGTATATCAGGTTCCAGATAATTATTTGTGATTGGGGACTCTCTAACAAGGGACACAGACTGCCGTTTCTGAAGCTGACAGTGAGACATCAGAATGTGGTGGTGCCTGCCTCATGTCAAGATCAAGGATGCCTCAGATTGGGAGCAAAATATATTCAAAGCGGAGAATCATCAGTGGGAGGTCAATGACAGAGGAAGGGGGTCCTGATGAGAGAATACAGGAAATCATGTAGGAGGTTTAATAAAAACAGGTTCTCAAGGATAGTAATATCTAGATTACTCCTGGTGCAACACGCTAGTGAGAGTAGGAACAGCAGGATGGAGGAGATGAATGTGTGGCGAAGGAGCTGTTGCAGGGGAGAAGGAATGACATATTTGGATCATGGGAACTTCTTCTGGGATATATCTGACTTACACAGCAAGGGCAGATTGCACCTGCACTGGAAGGGGACTAAAATCCAGGCAGGGAGGTTTGCTGGTTCTGCTCAGGAGGCATTAAACCAGTGATGGAGTAGGGGTAAACCCAAAGAGACAGAGAGAAATGACTTACATGTGAGGCTGGTACTGTTCAGAGGCCATACAAGGAAGAGCAAGCCACAGAATGAGGTGCGACTGACCAGTTACACTGCTTTTATTTCAGTGCAAGAGTCTTGACCAGTCAGGCAGATGAGCGCAGGTTATGGTTTTGAACATAGCACTTGGATATTATCGCAACTACAAAGGCATGACTCGGGGGTGGATAGGACTAGCAGCTCAATGTTCCAAGACATAAATGTTATAGCAAGGATAGAAAGGGAGGACAGAGCAGGGGGAGTGGCGTTTTTGCTTAGGGATAACATTATGGCTGGAATTTGGGAGGACATTCCTGGGAGCCCATCCAGGTACGTTATCTGATTGGAACGGAGAAATAAAAAAAGGTGATGACCTCCTTATTGGGATTGTTCGATCGCGACCAACTCTCATCCCACCCACCCCCAACACCCCCCCCCCGCCAAACAGTCAGCGGGGTATTGACAAACAAATTTACCGGAAGACCTCAGTTATCTGAAAGAATAATGTGATTGTAATGATAAGGAGTTTTCACTTTCCGAACTAAGCCTCTGAATCCTGTTAAGGACTTGGAAAGTAAGGTGTTTGTTCAGTGGATACGAGAAAATTTTTGGTTCATATTGTAGGAAGGAACAAAACTTAACCTTGTTTTTTTCATTTATTCACAGGATGAGGACGTCACTGGCTGGGTCAGCATTTATTGTCCATCCCTTTTTATCCAGAAGGCAGTTGAAGAATACCACGTTGCTATAGGTCAGGAGTCACATGTAAGCCAGATCAGATAAGGTTGGCAGATTCCTTCCTTGAGCGGCATTAGACAATGACTTATATACATGACTTGGATGTGAATATATGTGGTATGATCAGTCGGTTACAGATTATATCAAAATTGGAGGTGTAGTGGACTGTGATGAAAGTTAGTTCAGATACAACAGGATATTGATCAGGTGGGCCAATGGACTGTGAAATGGAAGACGGAGCTCAATTTAGATAAATTTAAGCTGTTGCATTTTGGAAAGGCAAACCAGGGTCGGATTTATGCAATCAATGGTAAGGTCCTGGCGAGTTCTGCTGAACAAAAAGACCATGGAGTGCAGGTTCATTTTTTCTTGAAAGTAGAGTTGCAGTTCGGCAGGCGATTCAAGGCAGCATTTGGTACCCTTATGTGTATTGGTCAATACATTGAATACAGAAGTCGTGACGTCATATTGTGGCTGAAAAGAACATTGATTAAGCCACTTCTGGAATTCTATGTTGAGTTCCAATTTCCCAGTTCTCGGAAGGATGGTGTGAAATGTGAAAGGGATCAGACAAGACATTGCCAGGGATGAAGGATTTGTGCGACATGGAAAGGCTGAATAACCTGGGTCTATTTTCTCTGGAGAGTCAAAGACTGAAAGGTGACCTAATGGAGACTTATAAATTCATGAGGGGCATGGATAAGGTGAACAGCCGGGGTATTTTATCCCCAGGGTGGGGTGGGGGGGGGTCCAAACAAGAGCAAAGGCGTTAAAGTTGAGAGGGAAAAGCTTTAAAAGAGATTTAAGGGACATCGCTTTCAAGCTGAGTGTGGTCTATGTATAGAGTGAGCTACCAGATCAAGTAGTGGAGGCTGATACAATTACAACATTTAAAAGGCATCCGATTCGGTTTATGAATACGAAGGGGTTCGAGGGATATGGACCAATAGCTGGCAAATGGTACTCCATTTGCTTAGGATTTCTAGTTGGCTTGGACGAATTGTGCTGTACTTCTGTATGACACTAATAAATTAAAATAATCTGTATTCCTCTTTAATGGAGAGCCAGCAGAAGCACAGATAATTGTCCTTAGAGCTGAGAAGGTTAAGCCGTGATTTCGACCAGGTGCAGATTTGTTTCCAGGATATTTAATTTGCAGACAGAGAGGAATTGTTAACACTGACACAATATTTAGAAACTACTTTCAGATAATTGACAAATAATGCAGGGTTAAAATGTGAAGATTATTTTACTCAGTAAGTTCTGAGCATCTGGAACAGTCAGAATAGCAGCTGGAGACAGATTCAGCAGTTATTCTCAAACTGATTTGGAATTCTCATTTTTAAGGAACGATTTGGAGGGCTATGGGCAAATGGCAGGGGAATTGCGAGAGCTTTTCAGCAACTCCAGACGGAGAGAAAACAGCCCCAATGTGTTGTATAGTCCCCTAACCCCTGTGCTCTGTCCTACTGCCCCATTTCAACAACGAAGCTCATTGCAGGGCAGAGAGAAGGACGATCCCACCACTCACTTCACAATGGTGCCCGGCTGATTGACAGCAGCTCACCAACTAAGAGAAGGAGAGTTGGTGTGGCCCTGCAGTCAATGAGAGTGAACAGCATGACACGTGACCATGATCTGACCAGGTGCAGAGTCACTGAGGGGGCACTCAGTGAGTGTGAAGGGAGTGGGAGAGACTGCAGAGACGGTGACGGACACTGCTACACATGATTTACAAACTCCCAGTAAATTAAAACAAAAAGAACTGTGACTGCTGTAATCAGAAACAACAACCAGGAGGTTCTGGAAAAGGTCAGCAGTTCTAGCAACATATGTGAAGAGAAATCAAAGATAAAGTTTTAGATCTCAGTGATCCTGAGCTGATGTTACCAGAAAATAAATATTGGTTTATATGCAGAGGGTGGGGTGGGGGCGGATAGAAGGAATAAAGGATAGGTGGGGATAGAGCGGTAAGAATGGGTGTGTAAAGGAATGGATAATGATGTGGCGGGGAGGGTGAATAGCTGTTAATGGAGAGTGTTAGTGGCTAACCATAGGTAGTGTGTAATGGCAGGCTGCGATACGAAGGTGTGGTGTGTGGGTAGTGGGCTAGGACAAGGGGTTGTTAACCTACTGTTAGCCACTAACTGTCTCCATTGTAATCTATTCCCCACCTACATCACTCCAAGATTGGAGCTGCCGAGGACACAATCTTCTGGGATATCCTCCCTAACCGATCTGACCTCCTTTAAGATGAATTTTAAATCGTCCCCTTTAATCAACATTTCACTTATTCATGAAGCACTTTAGGAGATTCGTCAATGTCGAAAGCTCCATACAATGCAAGTAGTTGTTGTTATTTTCTGACAATGGGAGAAACAGGAATGAACCTTCTCTCTTCTACCTGATGAACAGGAGTAAAGCAAAAGCGCTGTGCATGCAACAGCCAACAATGGACCACGGGTGATTGATGTCAGCGCGGGACCAATAAGAGGACAGGGCGCTGGATTAGAGCGCCAAACAATCGGAGTGAATGAGGGATGGGGCTATACTTGACCACATGATCAGCCTCGTGAGCAGCACAGTATTGTTGTGAACAAGGCATTGGGAATGTGAATGTGCAGAACACGCAAAAGGTAAGAAATGAACAGCAGGAAGAGGGAGGGAAATGGTGTTGGTATGTGCTCAGAAGTTACTACAACTTAGAGCACATTGGAAAACACAAATTTGAAAATCCAAGGCCTGTGTTTGCCTCAGATGGCAATAGGCCCGAGTGAGCGCCGGAATCTTTACTGGAGGGTAGTGATCCTCGGCTGTCAAGTTTGTGAAGGGCAAGCTGCAGCAGGACGGATGCGGAGCCTTCCCTGGCAGGGAGTGATAGTGCAGGATTTACACAGAGTCAGGATGTTTTCAAACTCCAAGAGCGTGATGCTGGAAAGCACAGCAGGTCAAGCAGCTGCCGATCGGTGGGAAGGAAAATGGACTGGAAAGACATGTCAAGAGGGCGATGTCAAGTTGGAAAGTTGTGTAAGATGAAGTGAGGCGAGGGGAAATGTGGAAACTGTGCAAATCCACATTGATGCCATGTCATTGGAGGGTACCAAGGGCGGAAATTGAGGCATTCTTCCTCCAGGCATCATATGCTTTGTATTTGGGTGTGGAGGAGGCCCAGGAGCTAAATTTCTTTGGTGATGTGCGAGGGGATGTTAGAGTCTTCGGACGCAACGTGTTGGCTTGATTAGTGCTTTACTGTTACTTTCACAGAACTTTTATAAATGAGTCTTCCACTGCTGCTCAGCCTCTGAGCATTTGCTGCTATCTTAACGGATTACAGTTTCAACAATATCTGTAACGATCAATAATTCGTTTTTTCCAAAAAAGAGGATTTTCTTTCCATTTCTGACTGTCAAATTCTGCACCATTTTCATTCACTATAATTCATTTTGCAGTCCCTTAAACATCAGCTGTGTTTCTCCCTCCACAAATACCAATGATCAATGCCACGGTTGCCTGTGGAAAATGTGTTGTTTGACTTCCTTGTACTGCTGCAGTTCCTGCGGTGAAGTTGTTCCCAAAATTTCGTTCGCTCAAAGATGTTACAGATTATTCACTCAGAAGAGGTGACAACATGTGTGCAAATCAAAACAGTTTGTACTTTTGCTATTTTTATAACTTCTGACACAAGAGATATTAGGGCAGGTGATCAAAAACATTGCCAAATAAGCAGGAATTCAGGATTAGCTTCAAGGAGGAAAGCACACCTGAGAGCGTGAGGGTGGGAATTCCAGACCGTGTTGCCTTGGCGACAGTAGAAAGAGCCAGGCAGGTGGAGAAATGCATAAACATGGTTGGGAAACTGAAAGAAAATAAGTTGTCGAGATCTCAAATGTTGTGTGGTGCAGGTAGATCGCAATGTTCACAGCGAAGAATTAAATCAAGGGTGAGAATTTTAAGTTCTTGTTGCTTATGAATAGGAACCTTTTGTTGGATCAACAAGTTTTGGTACAAGTGAGCACTTGGGCAGCAGAGGTTTAGATTTCCTTGAGGTTACATGTAAGTTGAATGTGAGAGTCTGGCCAGGAGTGTGTTTGGATAATAAAGTCTGGAGATAACATTGGGATGGATAAGAGATTCACCAAATGAGCTGAGACTTGGGCGGGGTTGGGCGAAATCACTGATGTAGAAATAACGGTTTTGGAGTGGGATTAGGCTGTCACCCTCGGCTCATCTCTGGGATTCAGCTGTTTGTCCGTTTTTTGAATCATATCTGCAAAAAGCTCAGGAACTGAATGGCCCTGGCAGAACCTAAACTGGGCATCACTGAGCAGGTTATTGCTGAGCAGCTGCTGCTTGAGAGCACTGTTGGCGTCACCTTCCATTACTTTACTACTGATCGAGTGTGGACTGAGAGATGGAAATTGGCTGGGTTGGCTGTTTCCTGTGTTTCTGCATTGAAAAACCCAGGCAGCATTCTACATTGTCAGTCGATGCCAGTGCTGGAGTGGTACTGGGGTTTGTGGTTGGAAACTTCTGGAGCACAAGCCATCAGTACCATAGCCCGAATGTTGGCAGGGATCATACCCCTTAAACTCTTTGTCCATTTCTTGATATTATTTGAACTGAAATGATTGGTGGAGCATCTATGATGCTGGGGACCAGTGGAGAAGGCTGAGATGGAAAGTTGCTGCAAAAGCTGTCGGCTTAGGTTTTGCATGAATGTATGAGGCCCCTCCATCAGTAAGGGTGGGGATATTCTGTGATGCTTCTGCCAATGAGTTGTTTAATTGTCCATCACCATTCATGACTGAGTGTTGCAGAATTGCAGAGCTCTGATTTAATCCATTGGTTGTGGGATCGCTTAGTTATATTTTTTGTCACTTGTGCTGTATGGCATGCTGGTTTGGTAGGTCTTTTAGGTATGATGCAAGACTACAGTGGTGTTGGAAAAGCACAGCGCGTCAGGCAGCATCTGAGGAGCAGGAAAATCATTGTTTATGGCAGGATCCTTTCATCCCGTTGGACGGATCCTGCCTAGAACATCGATTTTCCTGCTCCTCAGATGCTGCCTGATCTGCTGTGCTTTTCCCGCATACTCTAATTTTGTCTCTGACCTGCATCACCTGAAGTCCACACTTTCACCTACCTCTTTTAGGTATGCCTGACGGTCCTCCTGGCATACCATCCTGCACTTTGCACTGAAACAGGATTAATCCACTATTTTGATGGTAATGGTTAAGTGGGGGTATGCCAGGTCATGAGATTTCAAGTTGTACTGGATTGTAATTCTGCTATTGTTGTACCACAGTGCCTCAGAGATGCCCAGTTTTGAGGTCCGCCATCTGCTCGAAGTATATCCCATTCAACAAAGTGATAGTGTCTGTAAACACAGTAGAGACTACTCTCCACTTGAATGCAAGGCATTGTTTGCAAAGGACTTTATGATGGTCCTTTTTACTGGTGCTGTTATGGACAGATTTATATGTAGCTGGTCTATTCATAAGAATGAGATCAAGGATGTTTTTCCCTCGTCTTTGTTCTCTCACCACCTGCTGCAGGCCAACTTGAGCAGCTACATCCTGCTGAGTCACCATTCACTGAGTCACTATTCCTGTTGCTGAGTTATTGTTAGTGGTGCATATTGAAAACCCATACCCAGAGTACGGTTGGTACCATTTACATCCTCAGTGCTTCCTACAAGTGTTGCTCAACATGAAGGAGTACTGATTCATCAGCCGAGGGAGGACGGTATATGGTAATCAGCAGGAGCCATGAGACATCCTGCTGTCTGCTGTTAATGCTGAGTACTCCCTGGGCAAATCCTTCCTGTCTGTACACCAATGTGCCATCACCTCTGTCTGGTCTGTCCTACTGGTGGGATAGGACATATCTAGGAATGGTGATGGTAGGTTCTCGTTATTGTCAGTAATTTATGATTCCGTGATTAAGACTATGTCAAGCTGTTCACATATTCGCACTAGCGCCAGATGTTAGTGAAGAGAAATGTGCAGGGTCGAGAGGGCTGATTCTGTGGCTGTATTTTCTGGTGCCTTGACAGATATCATGTGGTCCATCCAGTTTATATTCTTTGCTGAGACTTTCCAGTGATGAAGACAACGAGTAGCTTGCTGTGCCACTGCTACATTGGCAGTTATCTTTCCCGGGAAGGCATTAGGGATTTATTCTACCATTGGCAATTGTTCAATGGAGATCAGTCGGTTCTTAATTTCAGTTGTTTTTTTATTGAATTCAGATTCCACCATCAACCGAGGTGGGATTCAAATCCGGACTTCAGTTGTACATTTTAATATTCTGGATAGAAGCTAAATACATCACGTTTTTTCACTCATTTTAAATATCACTAACCCAGGATTTGTTTCTTTGTTAAATACTGTCCATCATCCTGTCCTCTCCATTCTCCCCAACAAGTGAGGAGCACATGCAGTTTCTCTGTCACTACTATTGAGACAATCCGATCAGCTGCCTCCGCTGCTTCCATCCCTTCCAGTGGCCTACCAAGCCAAACTGCCTCATGTGATGCTCATCGTTTTAGTCTTAAACTAACAGCTTTCTCCATTTTCTTGACAAGCTTAATTAGAGCTCATTTTGACCCTTTCCCCTAGCCTCACTAAACTACAGACACTACAACTTTTCCTTCTTCTTCTCCTCAGCAGTCTCCCTTACCATATCACAGATACTGTTCTTTGTTCTGTCTGTCTGTCTGTCTTTTCTAGTTATGTCCTTCTCACCCATTCTGCGAAATCTAGTATTTGACCTCACTGTCGTTGGAAACTCTTGCTCCATCTCCACTCTCCCTTTCCTTTCTGAATTCCTTCATTTGGTGTCCCTCCAGGAATAATCCTTAGTCCCTCCTGTTTCTCATCTAAATACTTCCAGGAGGTGACATCGTTCAAAATATCATGTTGGGTTTCACACATACTTTAACAATGCCCAGCTGTACCTCATCATCATACTCACCAGGTGGCAGAATGGCACTGTGTTTAGCACTGCTGCCTCACAGCACCAGGGTCCTGGTTTGAATCCAGCCTTGGGTGACTGTCGATGTGGAATTTGTACATTCTCCTCGTGTCTGCGTGAGCTTCCTCCGAGTGTTCCAGTTTCCTCCCACAATCCAAAGATGTGCAGTTCAGGTGAATTGGCCATGTTAAATTGCCCGTCGTGTTAGGTACAATAGTCAGATGGAAATCGGTCTGATTGGGTTAGTCTTCGGAGGGTCGGTGTGCACTGGTTGGGACGAAGGGCCTGTTTTCACACTGTATGTAATCTAATCTATTCGAACCTCTGTCCATTGCTGAACTGTTACAGTTATCAAATGGCTTATCACGCTTTTTTCTACCTGATTCAGTGCAAGTTTTTCCAATGAAACGTTCCAATGTTTGAACCTAATGCGTTCAGTTGTTATTACAAATTCATTTCCCTTGCAGCTGAACCTCTCCCTCTGACTGGGATTTCTCTGAGGCAGAACTACGCTCTGCACAATATTCCTCTAAATTCTGACCGCAAGGTAAGCTTCTGATCAGACTTCTACACAATCACAAACACCAGAAATTACAATCTCTTAGATGTTGCTTATCTCCTCCTCACCCCAGCTCCATTGCTACAGAAACCCCCTACCCGTGTCTGTGTTGCCGTAAGCCTGATGAATCCGAAACAGAACCACTGATTCCATAAATGACGCAGAATCTAGTTCTGGACACCATCATGTTTGGAAACATCTTCTGAGTATTTACCCTTTCAAACCCCTTAAGAATCACATATTTTTCCATCGGATCACCTCTCATTTTCCCAAGATCCAGGGGGAAGATTCCCAACTTCAACAGCCATTGCTTAAATGATAATCCCTCCAAATCAGGGATTATCCCAGACAATGTTCTCTGAAATGCCTCCAATGACTTGATGCATTTCATCAAATAAACGGACCAAACCGTCTTACATTACTCCATATGCGGTCTCATTCGCACTTCGGACAGTTGCCCTTCGGACACTTACACTGCAAACCCTTTGAAATAAGGAACAACATTCTTATTCACCTTCTTGATGACGACCTGTTGTAACTGCATGCTGGCTTTCTGTGCTTTCTGCACAATTACCTGTTGCTTTCTACAGTTTATGCCATTTAACTAGTACGCTGTTCTTTTATTATCTCCCCAAAATGAACAACTTCACCACTTCCCAAGTTATATTCCATTTTCGAACTTGTTGCTCACTTCTCCTGTGAATATCTCTCTACTATTGGAACATTAATGTTATGCTTTTCTCGGAGATTTCCCACCTCATTCTTCTAAACATTTCCTGGGAGCTCTGGGCAGTGAGCCCGGGATACTCTATGGAATGACTGCAAGGGCATTGCTGACCATTCTTCAGAATGGCGATAACCTGCCCATCAGGATGCATTCGTCTTTCACACCCAATGTCTTATTTGTGAGGTGCAGCAGCAGCTCGGAAGGAATGAAATGAAGCAAATCCTGCTCATTGCATCTCATCACCTCTTGGAATATTCTGTTCCATGTGTCAAAAATCTGTTCTGGTCAGTCACATGAAGTCCCAAGGTACAAACCCATAGAAACCCACGTAGATTTTCCCCTGTATTGACTGCTGATGTCCACACGGGGTAATGTCTCCAGTCATCCTGCGGCAGGAGGAGGGGATGGTTTGAGTTTCCAATCTTAACTGACAGTGACGGTTTTATAAACTTCTATTACAGGTGGACATTCAGATGGTAACCGCAGTAATTCCAACGCCAAACTCTAACAGAATTACACAATTAATCAGAACAGGGATATTTGCATTGTGTACGAGTATTGTTTTCCAGTTCGTTCTCATTTGCTGCATAAAAGTTTTCCTTTGAATCGAACCATTTTCTAAATAGATCTCCACGAAATCTTCAATATCTGTCCAGTAATCCTTTTATGATGAGCTGATGAGTGTTAAGTTTATCAACTTGATGTATATCTTTTGTAAACGTGTGTCTCACAGCTCTCCACAATTTCCTTTGCTACAAGGAGGACAATTTCAGTTTCTCTAAACCCCTGATTCCCCAATGTATCTTTGCTATATATAACGTCACAACAGGTTGTGTTGGACGATCCTCCACTTGTCTGCATCAGTGCAGCTCCCAACAATATGAAAGAAAGTGAACATCCTCCAGGACAAAGCACTGTGCCTGAATAGTGTCCTATCCACCACCTTCAGCATTTCTCCTCTCCACCCCCGAGGCACTGTGGCATCATGTGTAAAAGGTAAAGACAACATGGCCTAGCAGACCGTAAGGCTGCTCTTTCATTAGGGAGAGATAACTGGTGGTATGTTAACCTGAAGGTTATACAAGCCCAGGCAAGGAAGACAAAAAGTAGTTTCCTGTGAGTAATAATATCTGGATTGCTCCCAATGCCACATACTATTGAGAATGGGAATATTAGGATAGAGACGATAAACGTGTGCCGAAGGATCTTGTGCAAGGGAGAAGGTTCCCCGCTTTTGGATCATTGGAATCTCTGCAGTGGTAGAATTGACCTGCATAAGAAGGACGGATTGTATCTGAATTGGAATGGAAGATTTTCTGATGCTACTCGGGAGGCATTAAACCAGTGAGGAAGTGGGGTTAAATCCAAAGACATTGAGAAAAGAGAGAATTCTGAGGCTGATACTGTCCAGAAATCAAACAGACAAGGCAGGCAAGGGTAAGTCACAGAATGAGGTACGACTGACCAGTTACAATGCATTTATTTCATTGAAAGAGGCCTGACAGGAAAGGGAACTGGTATGACTTTAATTATGGGACTGCGATATCATGGGCATAACATAAACGTGGCTCAGGAATGGATAGGACTGGCAGCGTAATGTTCCAGGGTATAGATGTAAGAGGAAGTATAGAAAGGGGGAATCAGAGACGAAGCTGAGTGGCGTTTTTGATTAGGGATAGCATTATGGTTGTGCTTAGGGTGGATATTCATGACAGTACGTCCAGTGAAGTCATTTGGATGGAACTAGGAAATAAGAAAGTGATGATCACTTTAGAACGTAGAACATAGAAAGGTACAGAACAGAACAGACCTTTAGGCCCACGATGTTGTGCCGAGACTTAATCCTAATGTAAAATATAGTAACTTAACCTATGCATCCCTCAACTTACTGCTATTCATGTGAGCTTAAATGTCTCCTATGACTTCGCTTCCACCACCTTAGCTGTCTACACATTGCAAGCATTTACAACTCTCTGCATAAAGAACTTACATCTGATGTCTCTTTTACACTTTCCCCCTAATATCATCAAACTGTGACTTCTCGTATCTGTCAATACTGCCCTGCGGAAAAGTCTTTGGCTCTTGACTCGATCTATTCTTCTCATTATTTTGTACACCTCGATTAGGTATCCTCTCTTCGTCCGTCTCTCCAGAGAGAAAAGTCTGAGCTTATTAAACTTTCTTCATAAGGCAAGCCCTCAAGTCCAGGCAGCATCCTGGTAAACCTTCTTTGCACGCGCTCCAAAGCCTCTATATCTTTCCTACAGTGGAGCGACAAGAACTGGACACAATATTCCAAGTGTGGTCTCACTAGGGACTTGTAGAGCTACAGCAAAGCCCCGCAGCTCTTAAACTCGATACCCATGTTAATGAAAGCCAAAACACCATATGCTTTCTTAACAATCCCATCCACTTGGGTGGCAACTTTGAGGGATCTATGTACTTGCACATCCAGATCCCTCAGTTCCTCCACACTGCCAAGAATTCTGTCTTTAATCCTATATTCAACATTCGAGCTAGACCTTCCAAAATGTACCACTTTTCATTTATCCAGGTTGAATTCCATCTGCCATTTCTCAGCCCAGCTCTGCATTCTGTCTGTGTCGCGCTGCAGCCTGCAGTATCCCTTGATACTATTGGTGACACCTCCAATCTTTATGTCATCTGCAAATTTACTAATCAACTCCTCAACTTCTTCATCCAAGTCATTTATAAACACTACTAAGAGCTGAGGCACAAGAACAGAGCCCTGCAGGACCCCACTCAACACTGACCTCCAGACCAAATGCTTTCTGTCCACAACCACTCTCTTCCTTCTGTGCGCTAGCCAATTCTGAATCCAAATAGCGAACTCTTCCTGTCTACCATACTTCCTGACTTTTTTGAATGAGCCTACCATGGGGAACCCTGTCAAATGCCTTGCTGAAATGCATATAGAGTGCATCTACTGCTCGACCTATGTCGACCTATCTTGTCTCCTCCTCTAAGAACATAATAATATTTGTGAGGCATTACTTGCCCTTCACAAAGCCATGCCGATTGCCTTTAATCTCACTATGCTTTGCCAAATAGTCATAAATACTATCCCTCAGGATTATTTGCACAACTTCGCTGACCAATTGCCAAGGATTTCTCTATTACCCTTCTTGCAAAGTGGAACAACATTTGCCTCCTTCCCATAGTCCGGTACGACTCCCATGGGGGCTGAGGAGGCACAAATCCTTGCCAGCAGCTTTGCAACTGCCTTTCTCGCTTCCCGGAGCAGCCTTGGATAAATGTATTCTGGCCCTGAGGTGTTATCAATCTCAATATTTTCAAAAAATTTCTAGCACATCATCTTCATCAACCTTGATCTGGTCATGATTGTATCCTAGCTCCTCTAAGTTTTCATTTGCAAGAAGTTATCCTTCATTGGTGAAAACCGAAGCCAAAAAAAAATCTTTTCGGGCTTCTCCTTTCTGCTCAGACTCCACGCATAAGTTTCCATCACTATCCCTGATCGGCCCTACCTTCTCCCGAATCATTCTGTTATTCCTCACGTAGGAGTGAAACGCCTTTGGATCCTCCCTAATACTTCTTGCCAAGCCTTCTTCGTGCCCCGTTCTGGTTTTCCTCAATCCATTTTTGAGCTCCTTTCAAGCAAGCCTGTAATCTCTAAACTTGTGTTAGATCCTTGCTTCCTCGACCTTAAGTAACCCGCCTTCTTCCTTTTGACGAGAAGCTCTTCTGCTCTCGTCATCCAAGGTTCCTTAATCTTACCATTTCTTATCTTGCTCAGAGGAACAGATTTGTTCGTCACTCACAAAAATGACTCCTTAAATAGTCACCACATGTCTGCTGTGCCCTTCCAATGGAAAAAATTGTGCCCAGTCTGTACTTCCCAACTCCTGCCTGATAGGGACATAAATTCCTTTTCCCCAATTAAATACCTTTCCTCGGTAACCGCACATTTCACTCTCCCAGACTATGCTAAATGTAAGGCAGTTGTGATCACTTTTAGCAAAGTGCTCTCCCACCGTGAGATCTGAAACCTGTTCTGGTTCATTGCCGAGCACCAAATTCAAATTGGCCTTTCCCCTCATCGGACTGTCTTGACACTGAGTAAGGAAACCCTCCTGAACACACCTGACAAAAAGGCTCCATGCGATCCATCTGCACTGAGGAGGTTCCACTTGATATTGGGAAAGTTGAAATCACCCATAACAATAATCCTGCTACTTTTGCATTTTTCCAGAATCTGCCCACCTATGAGATCTTCAGTCTCTCTCCTGCTATTAAGTGGTCTCTAGAAAACACAATGCGGTGGCTGTTCCCTCTCTTTTCTTTTTAAAAGTTCTAAACCCTGAAACATCAAGCAAACATCCCTGCCCCTGTGAAACCCACGTCTCCGTTATGGACACAACATTGTAGCCCCAAGTCCAGATCCATGCTCTGAGTTCGTCACTCTCACGCCGAACACTCCTTGCAATAAAGCAGACACACTTTAACTGATCCCTTGGTTTAATTGCGTAAGAAACCTTCCGATAGATTCAATATATCCTGTCACTGTCCTGTCTGCAACTGACCACCTCTCAGACATGTGGCTCTGATTCCCATGCCGCTGCCAATTTAGTTTAAACCCTCACGAATCGCACGAGCAAATCTCCCAGCAGGACATTTTTATCCATCCAGTTCAGATGCAACCCTTCCTTCATGTTCATGTCCCACCTTCCCCAGATTTTATCCCAATGGTCTACGTATCTGTAGTCCTCCCTCCTGCACCAGTCCTTCAGCCACGTGTTAAGCTGCATTCACTGATTGATTGTTCCTCATCTCACTATATCGTGGCACCGGTAGCAAACCTGAGATCCCTATTCTACCCGTCCTGCTCTTCAGCTTCCAATCTCAGTCTCTGTAGTAACTTTTAAGATCCTCAGTCCCTTTCCTGGCTATATCATTGGCGCCATAATGTACCACGATTTCTGGCTGTTCACTCTCCCCCTTCAGAATCTTGAAAACTCGATCAGCGACATTCCTGACCTTGGCACCAGGAAGGCAACATACCTTCCGGGAGTCCCGTTCCTGACCACACATTCTACTGTCAATCCGTCTAAGTATTGAGTCCCATACCAGTAGCGTTTTCCTATTGTCCCCCCACCCATTCTGATCACTGTGCTATGCTCAGTGCCAGAGACCTGACAGCTATGGCTTTTTCCTGGTAGGCTGTCCCCACCAGCAGTATCCAAAACGATATACTTTATTGGCTGACTCGTAGTTCCTGCCTACCAGCGTGATGTACTGAGTAGTCTCCTTATCTTCCTGTGTATTATCAGACGAACAAGAGGGTAGAAGAAAACCATTAGCTTGGCGGCATCAGGAGATGGAGAAGTCATCATTTTAGGTCTAACCGTTCTTCCTGTCTGAGGGTGAGAGTTGGGGGATCTGCAGATAAAGAGAGAAGCAAATGTTTGTGGTGGGAAGAACAGCAGGTTGCTGAAGTAGGGATAGGTGGACACAAGTGATAGATGCAATATGGTTGGTCGATGAGAGAGAATCCGGTTGGTAAATGAAAAGAAGTGTTGTTAGGCGGAATGGAAGGGAGGAGATGGACTTGAAATGGTGTAGGTGCATGGCTGGGAAGGCTATGTCAAATTGCAGAACTCATTAATGTGTCCTTCGAGCTATAGGCTGCCCAGACGAACAATGAAGTGTTGTTCCTCCAATTTGCGATCTGACTCACCGTGGCAACAGAGGAGCCCACGAATGGTAATATCAGAAAGGGATTGGGAAGGGGGATTGAAATGGGTCGTGAGAAGATCATATCAGGAGCGGAGGATGCAGTAAAGTAGGAGAGAAGAGAGGCAGGTGAAACTCTGTCTCACCTGGATAGACACGGAGAGCTCTGTAGGGAGGTGAGGGAAGTGGTGTGCTGATAGGTGATGCTCTATTCCAGTTGCAGGGGATGTTTCGGGTGGGGGGAACTGGAGGAATGGGTGAGGAGTGTGACACAAAGATTAGCAAGCGAATGGCTCTTGTGGAATATGTGCTAGGTGGTAAGATCCTACCTAATGTACTGTATCTGGTGCTCAGGATGTGGTCTTCTCTACATCGGGGAGACCAAACGTAAACGAAGGGAATGTTTTGCTGCACATCTCAGCTGGCCTTATCAACGCTGACCTGACCTCCCAGTCACTGCCTATTTCAGTTCTCGCTCCCTATCCCTTTACAACACTGCCTTCCTTGGCCTCTTCCATTGCCACAACGAACCAAACCACAAATTGGAGGAACAAACTACATCTTCCTCCTGGGAAGCCTACAGCCTGGAGGAATCAACAGTGAGTTCTCCAACTTCAAATAGTCTCCCTTCCAATCCCCCGACTACTTTCCCAGCCCGTTCCATTACTTCCATACCTCTGATCAAACCTTTTTCCAGCCACCAACCGGATTCAGTCCTCCCATCGACAAGCCTGATGGTATATTCTATCTCTCTTCAGCCATCCACACCTCACCACACTGCGTCCTCCTCCCTCACCCGCCTCTTTATCAGTAGCTCCCTTACTCCCACCCCCCAGTCTTATAGAATGGTTATATGCAAGGCATAGACTTCTTCACCTCCTGCTGCTGTCTGGCTTGTTGTGTTCTTCCAGTCTCCTGCCTGTATCCTTTTGCTTTAACATTTGAAGTTTAAAAACAAGTGTCTTCTTGTGTATTAGGTAGGAGATAGTGAAAGGGTTGTGCCTCTTCATATCCAATAGTTTCGATCGGCTGTAGGGCTTTCTCACATTCCTGTGAAACCAGCTTGAGATGGTACATGCGCTTCTCTTTATTTTCTGTGGAAATGTGCAGGGTCTAACGGTACTGTTACATGCATGTTTGCTACACGTTAACAGCACACGTTTGAATGTCGTCCAGGTTTTGACACTTTAGCACCTGTGTCGTGATAAATTGTTCTGAACATTGTGTGATAGTCACTGAACATGCTCAACTCTGATTGTATGATGTAGGGAAAGACATTGACGAAGCAACTGAGGATGTTTGTTCCAAACAAGCCACTCTAAGGATCGCCCACAGAGATATCCAGGGACTGAGAGGATTGACCTCCACCAGCCACATTGTGTTATGAATTACCCAACCAGTTTACACCTAATTCCCATTAAGTTCATTTTTAGTTCAGGTTCCTTGACACCTTGCTCAGTCAAATCCTGCTGTGATGTTATTGCCAGTCATTCTTACACAGTGTTCATATCTTTGTTCACGTCAATACGCCAACGTACATGTGTGGGGAACATTTCCTTCTCTGAGGTTAGTAAATAATGCGGTGTCCCTATCCCAGACAGTTACAGGAGCTATATCACTGAAATGTTTGGTGGGATGGGGGGAAGAGGGTGTCAATGGTTTTTGACGCATCAGAGAGTTGAGGGCGACAATGAACTGGGATGAAAGGGATATCGAGGCCTACATCAGATCATCCCTGACGTTACTGCTAATGAATGCAGGGTTGAGGGGCGAAAGGGTTTCCTGTTACTCCAGTACACCACATATGCCAGTCTATTTGTGGACTCTTTCTGTTCTTGTCGAACAGTCTTGAGGTGCTGAATGGACTGATCTTGTTTCTGTGTCTCTGGGTAGTGGTGCTGCATGCCCGAATCTGGGTACAGTGTTATACGCTTGAGGTGCTGATTGGCGTGTGAATGTGATTGCATATCAGACTTCAGGGGTAAGTGGCCTCATCCATTCTGGTGTAACTGAATTCCGCATAGACTAAGTCTACGACGCTCGGAGAAAGTGAGGACTGCAGATGCTGGAGGTCACACTCGAAACGTGTAGCACTAGAAAAGCACAGCCTGTAAAGAAGTAGTTGAGGAGCATTTCATGTATCCACACTTCATCAGAAATGTCTGAACATCGATTCTCCTGATTCTGGATTCGTGATGCTGGAAGAGCACAGCAATTCAGGCAGCATCCAATTAGCTTCGAAATCGACGTTTCGGGCAAAATCCCTTCATCAGGTATAAAGGCAGTGAGCCTGAAGCGTGGAGAGATAAGCTAGAGGAGGGTGGGGGTGGGGAGAAAGTAGCATAGAGTACAATTGGTGAGTGGGGGAGGTGATGAAGGTGATAGGTCAAGGAGGAGAGGGTGGAGTGAATAGGTGGAAACGAAGATAGGCAGGTCGGACAAGTCTGAACAAGTTATGGGGACAGTTACTGAGCTGGAAATTTCGAACTAGGGTGAGGTGGGGGATGGGGAAATGAGGAAACTGTTGAACTCCACATCTCGACCTACCTCGACACTGTCCTATCCCAGCTAGTCCAGGAACTCCCCACATACGTTCGAGACACCACCCATGCCCTCCACCTCCTCCAAGACCTCCGTTTCCCTGGCCGCCAACGCCTCATCTTCACCATGGATATCCAATCACTCTACACCTCCATCCGCCATGACCAGGGCCTCCAAACCCTCCGTTTTTTCCTCTCCAGACGTCCCCTTCCACCGACACTCTCATTCGTTTGGCCGAACTGGTCCTCACTCTTAACAATTTCTCCTTTGAATCCTCCCACTTCCTCCAGACCAAAGGGGTAGCCATGGGCACACGTATGGGCCCCAGCTATGCCTGTCTCTTTGTTGGCTATGTAGAGCAGTTGATCTTCTGTAATTACACCAGCACCACTCCCCACCTCTTCCTCCGCTACATTGATGACTGCTTTGGCGCCACCTCGTCCTCCCGCAAGGAGGTTGAGCAATTCATCCACTTCACCAACACATTCCACCCTGACTTTAAATTTACCTGGACCATCTCTGACACCTCCCTCCCCTTCCTGAATCTCTCCATCTCCATTAATGACGACCGACTTGACACTGACATTTTTTTACACACCCACCGACTCCCACAGCTACCTAGATTACACCTCTTCCCACCCTACCTCTTGCAAAAATGCCATCCCGCATTCCCAATTCCTCCGCCTTCGCCGGATCTGCTCCCAGGAGGACCAGTTCCACCACAGAACACACCAGATGGCTTCCTTCTTTAGAGTCCGCAATTTCCCTTCCCACGTGGTTAAAGATGCCCTCCAACGCATCTCGTCTACATCCCGCACCTCCGCCTTCAGACACCCCCCCTCCAACCGTAACAAGGACAGAACGCCCCTGGTGCTCACCTTCCACCCTACCAACCTTCGCATAAATCAAATCATCCGCCGACATTTCCGCCACCTCCAAACAGACCCCACTACCAGGAATATATTTCCCCTCCCCACCCCTTTCCACCTTCCGCAAACACCGTTCCCTCCGCGACTACCTGGTCAGGTCCATGCCCCCAAACAACCCACCTGGCACTTTCCCCTGCCACTGCAGGAACTGTAAAACCTGCGCCCACACCTCCTCCCTCACCTCTATCCAAGGCGCTAAAGGAGCCTTCCACATCCATCAAAGTTCTGCTTGCACATCCACTAATATCATTTATTGTATCCATTGCTCCCGATGCGGTCTCCTCTACATTGGGGAGACTGGGCATCTCCTAGCAGAGCGCTTCAGGGAACATCTCCGGGACACCCGTACCAATCAACCACACCGCCCCGTGGCCCGACATTTCAACACCCCCTCCCACTCTGCCGAGGACATGGAGGTCCTGGGCCTCCTTCACCGCCGCTCCCTCACCACCAGACGCCTGGAGGAAGAACGCCTCATATTCCGCCTTGGAACACTTCAACCCCAGGGCATCAATATGGACTTCAACAGCTTCCTCATTTCCCCTTCCCCCACCTCACCCTAGTTCTAAACTTCCAGCTCAGTAACTGTCCCCATAATTTGTCTGGACTTGTCCTACCTGCCTATCTTCTTTTCCACCTAACCACTCCACACTTTCCTCATTGACCTATCACCTTCATCCCCTCCCTCACTCACCCATTGTACTCTATGCTCCTTTCTCCCCACCCCCACCCTCCTCTAGCTTATCTCTCCACGCTTCAGGCTCACTGCCTTTATTCCTGCTTTTACCCGAAACGTCTATTTCGAAGCTAATTGGATGCTGCCTGAACTGCTGTGCTCTTCCAGCATCAATAATCCAGAATCTGGTTTCCAGCATGTGCAGTCATTGTTTTTACCTCATCGATTCTCCTGATCCTTGTATGCTATCTGAACTGCTGTGCTTGACCAGCGCTACACGTTTTGACTTCTACCTGGTCAACTTTCCTGTTTACTTCACCAAATAACTTGAACAAATTTGTCAGGCATGTTCTCCCATGCGCAAAGCCATGCTAATGATTCCTAATCAAATCCTGTCTTCCCAAATGCATATATATCTTATCCCTCATAATCTTCTCAAGTAGCGTACCTACCACCGATGTTAAGCTTAACAGTCTACGGTTCCCAGGCTGTTTTTTTTTTCTCTTTTACAGTCCTTCATGAAAAAGGCAACAACATTTGCTACCCTGCATTCACCGCGGACCTCACATGGAATTAATCGTGATGTAAAAATATTGTCCATGTCCCCTGCAATTTCTTTTCTATCTACTTGCAGTGTATATCTATCATTTATCTGATCAAGGCCAGGAGATTTATATAACTTCATGCTTTTCAATACCTCCTCTACTGTGATATGGACTGTCGCCAATATAGTACCACGAACATCGTCAAGTTCCGAAGGCTTCATGCTTTTCTGCATGGTAAACAGGGGAGAAATATGCATTGAGGACTTCGCCGATCTCCTGCAGTTCTGCAAATACATATCCTCCTTGAAACTTGAGAGGTCCGATTCTCTATATTTGGAGATGGTGGTGTTGGACTGGGGTGTTGAAAATCACACAACACCAGGTTATAGTCCAAGAGGTTTTATTGGAAGCACGCCAGCTTTCGAGCGTCGCTCCTTCATCAGGTGATAGCGGAGGACTCGATCCTGAGACAAAGAATGTATAGCAAAAAATTACAGTGTGATGCAACTGAAATTATACATTGAAAAATAACTTGATTGTCTGTTGAGTCTTTCATCTGTTTGAATATCGTGATAGTTTCACTTCTTTCATGTGTAAATCACAAAAACGTTTTTAAAAGTTGCATTCTCAGGTTAGCTGTTACAATGTGTGATAGCTAGACCAATATGTTGAAGGTGTTCGCCCCCACCCCCCACCCCACCACCCCCGACCCCGCTCCGTGCTCTCTGTCTATGTCATGGTGTTTCGATTTATTCTAATCTAAAAAGTGAGATAACAGAGGATTACATGAATTCATGCAGTTTTGAGCAAAGTGCAATGTAACTCTGTAAGTACAAATTCACCCCAAAAAAATTGTGTGTGCATGTGGATCTTTGTATGTGTGTGTCTGCCGGGTTGGAGGTTCTGATTGTGTGAAAGAGAGTGTATGTGTGTGTGTGTGTGTCGTAAGGGTAGAGTGGTCTACGTCTCTGAGAGGATGCCTGTGTGAATGTGGGAGTGTGTGTGTCCTGGTTGAGGCCCTCTCTATGGGTATCAAACTTAGTTATCAGCATCTGCTTGGCCCCTTATTCTCTCTACAATCACTACACACATACACACACACACACACACACAAAGACACACACACTCTCTGTCTCTCTCTCTCTGTCTGTCTCTCTCTCTCACACACACACACACACACTTACAAACCCCCAGCCCAGACACACACACACACAAACACTCTCTCTCTCTCTCTCACACTTACAAACACCCAGCCCAGATACACAGACACACACGCGTGCAAACACACACAGACAAAGACCCACATGCACACATATATTTTGTGGGGTGAATTTGTACTTGCAGAGGTACGTTATACTTTGCTCATTAACGGCATGAATTCATGTAATCACCTGTTATCTCACTTTTTAGATTAAAATCAATCTTAACATCATGGCATAGACAGAGAACACAGGGGGCTAATGCCGTCAACATATTGTCTCGCTATCTCCTGTGTTTACAGCTAACCTGAAAATGCAACTTATAAGAAAAGGTTATGTGATTTACCATGAAACAAGTGAAACTATCATGGTATTCAAACAGATGAAAGACTCAACAGACAATCAAGGTATTGTTCAATGTATAATTTCAGTTACATCGTACTGTAAATTTTTGCTATAAATTCTGTGTCTTAGTATTGAGTCCTCCACTATCACCTGATGAAGGAGCGACGCTGCGAAAACTAGTGTGGTTCCAATAGAACCTGTTGGACGATATTTTGTTGTTGTGTGAATTTAACCTTCTACTCTCTCGAGTTATTTTTTTTCTTTAATATACTTAAAGTACCTATTTAGATCACCCAATCTTCTCACCCAATACTACTTTGTGCCCCCTTACTGCCCTCCTGATTTACTTCTTCAGTAAACTCCAGTATCTCCTATACATCTCCCCTTTATCTCAATTGCCTGT
Source organism: Chiloscyllium punctatum (assembly GCF_047496795.1). Classification (NCBI taxonomy): domain Eukaryota; kingdom Metazoa; phylum Chordata; class Chondrichthyes; order Orectolobiformes; family Hemiscylliidae; genus Chiloscyllium; species Chiloscyllium punctatum. Next base: position 2,275 of record NW_027311242.1, on the reverse strand, counting down.
ACTTGAGCCATGTCTTCTTTATTTTGGTCATAGCCTCAATTTTTCGTGTCACCCATGGTTCCCTATTCTTCCCAACATTTCCGTTTGCCCTCACGGGAGCATATAGACCTTGAACTCCCGTTATCTCAATTTTAAATGCCTCCCACTCGCACGAGTGAACTTTGCCTGCAAACAAACACTTCAATCAACCCCTACAAACTTCTGTCTAATTCCGTTAAAGTTCACGTTGCATGAATTTAAAACTTGAACATGTGGACCAGTTTTGTCTCTCTCAATAACGATTTAAAAATTTATAAGAACTACGCTCGTTTGTCCTCCAATGTCAAAATTGGAAACGAGTCTGATTTTGTAACGGCGTTGACCTTTCGATAATCCACGCAGATTCGTTGAGTCTTTTTCAGTCTGAGAACTAAGCTGTTTTCCGAAATCTGTTCTTTCTGGCTTGGTTCAATGATGCTGTCATCGCGCAGACCTCTGCGTCCATCTGGATCTTTCTAGCTTTGAAAGGAATATGCTGATAGTGGTCTTGTTTTATCAGAGCAGTATTCCTGATGTCTACTTCATGTATGGCAGCATTAGTCGTAACCGTCTGACTCTTACATATGTCCTTCTCAAGTAGTAACAGATCTTTCAACTGCGTTTTATCCTCATGAGGCATATACTTGACTAAGCTATCCCACTCCTGAAGGACTCCTTCGTTTTTTAATCGATTTTGAGAAAAGTAAAAAACCACATCACCTGGATTTGATTCCTTGCTGTGCGAAGAAGCAACTCATACCTGTTTCTCCAGTTCGTTTTCTCACCTAGTTCTCGGGAGGGGACCTACACAATCAACAATCACCCGTGTGAAAGGTTCATCAAATCTGGGAATCGGCTGGTCTTTGGCTGTGGCTTATATAGCATTTGGCATGTATGACACGTACACAAAAGATAATCACATCCTTATGCATTCCAGGGCAATAAAAATGTTTTTGTAACTTAACCATAGTCTTTCATGCACGTAGGTGATCTCCTACAGATGGTTTATGTGTTATCAGTAACACCTCCTGTCTGTACCAGATCGGTTACATAATCCGGTGCACTTTGGCCCATTTCTATTTTACACTGATCTGCTGTTGACTCTATTACTGTCTTAGAACTTTATCTTTCAGATAATAACTCTGCAGAATATTCTCTGCCAACTTTCTGAAGTCGGCATCCTAAAAGATAATTTTGATTTTCTCGTCGTGCGGTTGCAAAGTCCTTAGCCTTTCAGGACTACAAACTTCTGTCCAATCCTCTGCCTGTTCTCGTTTTTGCTGTAACGTTATGTCAACAGGACATTCGCTAACTAAACCTCAACTCCTTCATCTTTTAGCTAGTTTTGAGAAGATTTGTAGCTCAGGTTCTGGATATAGATGAGCTCACTGAGCTGGAACGTTGATTACCAAATGTAACGTCACCTTATTAGGTAAAATTTTCTTTGTGCCTCTGGGCGAAGCACCGTTGACAATTCCTGCTATCTATTTATAAATAGAATAAATTTAAAACATATAAATAGAAATGCGGAATTATCGAAAGTGCTTTGCCCAGAGTGCCATTGAAAATATTACCAAGTAGGGTGAGGAAACTTCTGAGAATGGATCGTCCAGCTCATTCAGGTCCTTTATCTTTCTCTTCAGGTTTTGCTTCGGGCTGTGACTTATGATAGTCGACCAGTTACTACACTGTCTGGGAAGATACCAGGATATTTCTATTTTAACTCATCAGTTTCGTACTCTTCCCTGGGCTTCTCCACAGCAAGGGTTTGATTCTCTCACCTTGGATTCTGCCAAATCATTCCAAAGAACAAACTGAATTCCTGGAAGGGACACTGTTTCAATGATTCGTACTGAAACTTGCCCAGTCTTGAATTGGCACTCCAACCTAATCTTACAGTGGGAGGGCAAAATATCTGTCCATCTTTCTCACAAATTGCCACACTTTCGTGCAACAGATCAGAAAGAGTACAAATTCACTCATCCTTTACTATCAGCGTTAGATCCTTTGCCTCTCAAAATCATAACTTCTTGCCATTTCCCACCGTTCTTTAGAGTAAACTTTACCCACGGAGGGGAAATATTTGTATAGATCAGGCACTAACCTCATACACAGAGCATTGTTGATAATTCCTGCTATCTACTTACAAACAGAATAAATAGAAAAACTTAAAAATATAAAGGAAGAATTATCAACAGTGCTTTGCCCGGAGGCCCACTGAGAATGTTACCTACTCGGGTGAGGCTGTGCACTCTCC
>NW_027311241.1:0-32466 GCF_047496795.1 Chiloscyllium punctatum | reverse complement strand
CCCTTCATACAGGGTTTCACCCGAAACGTCGATTTTACTGCTCCTCGGATGCTGCCTGTACTGCTGCGCTCTTCAGCACCACTAATCCTGAATCTGGTCTCCAGCATCTGCATTCATTGCTTTTACCTACTTTAAACCACTCGGCGACGCTCCCTGACGATAACTAAGCGCCAAACCTGTCAAGACTAATGTTTGAGCATCGCTTCACTTCAGGCAATTTCCCTGGCACTTTCTATGAATACCTTAGTGGAAATAAAAAAAATTTACAACGATTTGAAATGTTTGCACGGTGTGGACATTATTGAGAAGCTGAATATTCTTCGACAGTTTTCCACGGAGCTTCAGGCCTGAGGGATGTCCTTGGAAAAGTTTACAAAATCATGAGGTAGACGAGCAGAGAACATAGTCAATATACACTTTTTCAGAAGTCACGTGAGTTTAAAGTGAGATAGCATAGGTCTAATGTGAGAGCAGTACAATTTGAAAGGGATGTGAGCGACACTTGTTTTTAATACAGACATTTCTGTTCGTGTGGAATAAATTGCCACATTTAGTGGCAGTGTTTGGTGCACTCACAACACTTCAAAGGCATCTAAATGGGTATGCAGACAGGAATTGTTCGGAGAGATAAGGGACAAATATTGGCAAATATGTTTAGATTAGTTACGGTCATCTGTAGAACAGGTGCAAGTTGGATAGGAAGGTTTGCTTCCATGCTCGGCAGTTCTGTGACACTCCAGTACCTGACAACAGTTTGAATAGACCACTTGCAAATACGCATGCTGTTTGTTACTAAGTCAGCGTTTTTGAATTTTATTTTTTTCATGAGGCATAATGCTTTGAAATGACACAGAGAGGAATGTTTTCCAGACATTTACAGACAATGACCATTCTCCTTGATACATTCCCAAGTTCTCCATCAAATAATTTCGTTGACGAAAAAAAAAACTCACAAATCGTGTTATCCCCTCAACTCTCCAGTGAATCCAAAAACTGACAGCTCTTAACGTGGACCAGGTGCAAAACTCAAGAGGCAGAGTCATTATCAGACACGCAAACTCATTACTTCTGTCTGTGGGGCAGTGCGAGAACTGCTCCCACAAATAACACCAAAGCAATTCCAAACGGAGCTTGCCGACATTCTGGAGATTTAGTGCATTACCAAGTAACAGAAAGTGCTCAAGTAACATTAAACAAAACAGAAAAATGTACCATGCAAAGTGAATATTATCAATTATATTCTCGATTAAATTAGGTCAACAATGCGCTGGTGCCTCCATCTGATCAAGCGAGCCAATCTCCAGCCTCCCTTACCAGGACAGTAATGAAGGAAATGAGAGAAATATAACAAAGTTTCTCGTTGCGATTGCCCACCTTTTAGCCACAACAACAAAAAACGAGGGAGCAGATTCAGTGCAGGATCTGGCTTCACAACAGCGGTGAAATAACGACGTCCACTCACTTTCAGGGAAAACTGTGAACAACTCACATTGTCCGGAATATGAATACACAGCGCAGGCTGTTTAATTCCCATATTCTACTGCTGTCCTGACATTCATACGATAATGTACCTTTGAAAGAGAGCGTTTGTCGCTGTGGAATGACAGTGGCAGCGGTTTCCCCTCGCTCTTACTGCCGCCCTTGGTCGTGTAGGGGCTGCAATTCTCATTTTACACGCGGTAGTTGAGTGTGCACTTCTCTGTTGTGGAGCAGAAAGATGTGAAGTTCGGATGCTTCTGGAGTTCTTGTTGAAAAGTTCGGTCACGCTAGGAAGATGGTTTGCAGACTTTTCCTCCCTTTCGGGGTGACATTCTCAGCGCTGCAGAGGTTCCTGTGAAGCGCTGCTCTCATGTTTTGGTACGATTTCATTTGGTTTCATTCCCGCTGCTTCCGTTTGTTGGGATTGCAGATTGGGTCCAACGGATGGAATCCGTGGATGAGTACCCTGCTTCCAGGAATTGTCTGGCTGTCTTCTGCTTGCCCTGTCCTATGACTGTTGTGCTATTCTAGTCGAATGTGTGGCCCTTGCCGTTTGTACATATTGCTACTAGGGACTGCTGGACTGACGCCCACATAAATTATTTGCCAAGAACCAATATCCACCCACATTCATTCGCAAATGCATGGCACACAAAGTTCGCAACGAGGATTTGCTATGACGTAATTTTTAAATCATGCTTCCCTGTGTTAAAAGCATATTCTGGAAAACGATATCCAGACTCCTCCGAACGCTCGGACTTATGACAGCACAGAAACCGAGAGCCTCACTCAGACAACAACTCACGAGAAACCAAGGCCCAATACCCATCATGTGCAGGTCAAACGTGGTTGACGAGATTCCACGCAGGGACTGCACGATAAACGACATAGGAGAAAGAGGCTGACAACTAGAGATCTGCATTCATAATTTCATCTGGACTGTAAACGCCTCGGACAGCTGTTCCTTGCAGTTACGCACAGAATATTGAATGTCTCTGATTCCAGGGCTTGGAATTCGGATGATATGACCGTCTGCATCACTGGTTACTTCCTTGTGTGAAGTAACGCCTGATGGAACACATGTCACACTCTATTGCTCATTGAGAAATACATCCAAAATAGGAGCTTAGAGCAGCATTTCTGTTGTCCTTCTGGCGCTGTCCCTGACATGTCCTGTGGCACTGCACTTATTCTGTGTTTCCTGAGGGTTCGGCACATGCTTCCACGATCGTATTATGGGCAGTAATCTGCATTTTCGCTTCAGTAACGGGTGTATGAAGCGGAGGTCCACCATTCTGTATTCTATTTTTCTCTTCTTATGCACAACTGCAATACAGTAAAGGATCAATTAATATTGATAGATGATATACAGAGGCGTATGAAATACCGAAGTTTTAATGACATTTATGCAATGGTTAGAGATTACCTTGATTCAGGAAATAAGGATAAAAAAGTCTGTTTGGCTGGAGTTGAGGAACAGTGAGGAATGAACTCACAAGCATGTGTAGTTTACAAGCACACTCGCAGTAACCAAAAGTGAAATAAATCGTACAAGGGGAAACAAAATGCGTGTGAGTGACAAAAATGGCAATAGTCATGCGTGATCTTAACTTCCCAACTAAAATTCTCGGTTCAATTGTAAAAACGTTTGGAGAACCAAAATAAAAAAAAATCCGACATGTCCCATAAAACATCACGAGGGATATCTTGGTAATTGATTACTCTACTTGTGACTTAATTTTCTATTTTCTTGGAAACCATCTCTTTAATTGTGAGCATCAGAAAAGTCTTTGTTTTGCCAGCAAGAAATAAATATGTGATTAACCTTTGTCCGTTTCATGTATAAGAACACTGAGACTCCTCTGCACCGCACTTCTTTTGCGTTTCTATCGATTTTAACAGTAGTGTGTCTTTTGATTCTTCCCAACAAAGTATATGACCTCGCATTCCCTACATGAAACTGCATCTGTCAGGAATACTCCAATTGTTGGAGGGAATCCTGAGGAACAGAATGTGCATGTATTTGGAAAGGCAAGGACTGATTCAGGATTGTTAACATAGCTTTGTGCGTGGGAAATCATGTCTCACAAACTTGATTGAGTTTTTTGAAGAAGTAACAAAGAAGATTGATGAGGGCAGAGCAGTAAATGTGATCCATACGGTCTTCAGTAAGGCGTTCAATAATGTTCCCCATGGGAGACTGATTGACAAGGTTAGATCTCATGTAACAGCAGTGGACCTAACACCAACCCTTGTGGTACGTCGCCAGGGCCTGGACACTAAGAAGAACATGTTCCATCAACTACAACACTGTTTTCTATTGGCAAGTCAATTACTGATCAAAGCTGGAATCTCTCCCACAATTCCATTCCTCCGCATTTTGTATTATAGCCTATTGTGGGGAAACTTATCGAACAACCCATATACACCACATCAACCGGGTTACTGTCATCTACCTGTTTGGTCACTTTGTCAAAAAAGTCAACAAGATTCGTTAGACAAGGCCTAAACATCACAAAACCGTGCTGACTGTCCCTGATCAGATTATTCTTTTCGAGATGGTCATAAATCCTATCTACAATAACCTTTTCCAACACGTTACCAACAATTGCAGTGAGACTCACTGGTCTGTAATTACCAGGGTTGTCTCTACGAAAGTTTTTGCACAAGAGAACAACATATGCTATGCTCCATTCCACGGGCTCTATTCCTGTAGACAACGATGATTTGACGATCAATTCCAAAGGCTCATCAATCTCTTCCCTTGCTTCCCAGAAGGATCCTAGGACAGATCCCATCCGGGGACTTGTGTGTTTTCACAATCTTCAGTATTTCTGTACCTAATCCTTGTGAACCTCAATCTCTACTACACTAGACGCAATTATCTCTGTATCTTACTCGCCAACATTTTCATTTTCTATAGCCAACACTGTCGAAAAATATTAATTTAGTGCGTCCCCTATCTCCTCTGACTCCACACAAAACTTCCCACTATTATCCTTGTTTGTCCCAAATTTAACTCTCGTCATTCTTAGAGATAATGCTTTAAATATGGAACATTTCTGATGAAGAACTCGAGTTCCCAAGTCTAATCAAATTACCGGCCTGGTTTGCAAGATAAGCTTTCTGAACTTTGAGAAGATATTGATTCAGCAGGAAAGCATTCTTAACGGATGCCAGAAGGACCCGAACCTACGTGGAGAAACCCCAATGAATTTCTAATCAATCGCCTAAACCACTCGGCCATGACTACAGGCAAAGTGGCAATGCTGAGCAGTGACCAAATCAGCCGTGATCTCATTGAAAGCTGCCGCTGACTTGATGAGTTAAATGCTTCCATCTCCTTTCATACCTTTGCTGTCATTTGTAAGGTGCGAGACACCAATGTAAAAGAAGAAAAGCACAAAGTTAGGAAAAGATATTTGCAGGCAAACTGAGTCAAAATTATTTCTTGAAAGGAAAATCACACTTGGCAATTTGCTAGATCTCTTTGCGAACATGACCAGCAGAGGTAATCAAGGGAGTTATTGATCTGAGTATTCTTGGATATGAAACAAACAAAGGTTAGTCACATATTCATTTATTTTCCTGGCGAACGAAGTGGTCTTATCAGATGTTTACAATGAAACAGATGGTTCCCAAAAAAAGACAGAGATTAAGTCGCTTGTAGATATACTTCAATGTGATACGATTCACTTTCAGCCCCTAATTACCCCAGAGATGGAGGGAGTGAGTTACTTTTCTTCACTCTTCAACTCCACAGCATGGAGGTACAGACATCAAACCGCTAGAGATGGAGTTCTTGAATTGGGAACCAGCGACACTAAAGGAACTAGGCAAAAGTGAGGACTGCAGATGCTGGAGACTTGATATTAGATTAGAGTGATGCTGGAAAAGCACAGCAGCATCCGAGGAGCAGGAAAGTCGATGTTTCTGTTGCCAGTCTTTCTGCGTTCTGCAAACAAGTTTCGTTTTTGGCTCAGATTTCCAGCAACTGCAGCTATTTATTTTATGTTAACCTTCATAATGTTTTGGACAAAACCAATAACCGGCTAGCTTCGGAAAATCGGCAGAAGTACTGGTACACCGATATTTTTAGCAGAACAATACAACCATTCCATGAGCGGGAACATGATTCAGGCCACGGTGCTGACAGTACCGAATCCTCACAAGTAAATAACAAGACAAGGCGATAGATACTGTCGTATTTGGTGTAAATAAAACACCCTTTATGAACATTTTCGTTGCAGATTCCTTTCAACTTGTCTTCGTAGATTTACAAAGTGGGAAAAGGCCATTCCACCTGTGTGCATTGCGGCTAATCAGAGAGCCATCTATTCCAGTCGCAGTTTCCAACTTTGGCCCAAAGTCTCGTGTGTTCTCATGTTCCCAGGGCAAATGTCAATGACTTTATCCTGTGTTCTTAAATGGCACAACAATGGGACAGATGTATGACACTTCCACAACGACTTGTAACTCATGCTCATTTTCAATCAGAAAGGGAGACACACAGAAAGACACCCCAAAACCGACAGAGGACTCCGTTGTGGGGAAATGGACAATAGGACAAATGCAAGTTTTATAACGCGGAAGCACAGAAGTGACGTCCCGTCAGGACTTCACAGGGGAGCGTCAACGTGGGGCAGGGGTAAAGAGAGACACTCCGCTCGAGCCAGGTAGGACTCGTACCTACGATCTCCTGATCCGAAGACAGACGCGTTATCCATTACGCCACTGGCCCAAGAGACACGCTTGCCACTGGCAGAATGTCGATATTTAATGTCATGGACTTTCACGGAATCAGAATTAAAAAGGTGAACAAGCAGCGAAGATAATCACCAACACTGCTTCACTTCGAAGTTTCCAATTTTTTTAAGCAGTGCCTTTCACTGGCAAAGCAGAAACATTTGTACTCAGCTGCCTGCTTCAGGGTCGCCTCCTTCTCTGCTGGAAGTGTCCATCGTTTTATTCACAGTCACGACGCGATTTCTTGATCCACTCCAGTGAAAACGTGTCATGTGTCGTCTAAACAAGACCCTGACGAAACTCAGCGAGAGATATCTGGTTATTTCGAGCACAAGATGTGGAACTAGACTAGATGCGTGACACCTTTTATTGGCGCCGCCACTTCACTGCAAATCAGCGGCTCAAAACGAGCCGTTGTTAGCATCAGCTTGATTTGTACCTTCCTGCAGTGCATTTGCTAAACAACATCAGATAGATCCCATCCGGCCCAGCTGACTTATCTATTTTCACACTCTGCAGTATTTCTAATATCTCTTCCTTGTCAACCTCAATCTCTTCTAGTCTAGACGCAAGTATCTCTGTATCTTCCTCGCCAATGTTTTCATTATCTATAGCGAACTCTGTCGAAAAATATTTATTTAGTGCTTCCTCTATCTCCACTGACTCCACACACGACTTCTCACTGTTATCCTTGATTGTCCCAAATTTAACTCTCGTAATTCTTTTATTCCTGACATACCTATGGAAAGCCTTAGCGTTAACCCTGATCCTATCTGCCAACAACTTCTCATGTCTCCTCCTGGCTGTTCTCAGCTCTCATTTTAGGTCTTTCCTGATATCGTTGGAACCCTCGAGCGCTCTAACTGAGTTTTCACGTTTTGTCCTAATATAAGACTTCTTGTTCTTCTTGACCAGGGATTCCCCTTCCTTAGTAAACCACGGCTCACGCGTTCTATATCTCCCTCCCTGCCTGACATGTACATACTTTTCTAGGACACACAGGAGCTTTTCCTTGAATAAGCTCCACATTTTTAATGTGCTCACCCCCTACAGTTTCCTACCCCACTCTACGCTTCCTAAATCTTACCTCATTCCATCGTGATTTCCCTTCCACCAGCTGAAACTCTTGCTCCGTGGAGTACACCTGTCCCTTTCCATCACGAAAGTAAACCTGACAGAGAGTTGTGATCGCTGTCGCCACAGTGCTCACCTCCTTCCAAATCTAAAACCTGGCCAGGCTCGTTACCCAGTACTAAATCGAAAGAGGCTTCTTCCCTTGAAGGCATGTCTACATACTTTGTCAGGAAGCCCTCCCGCACACACTGGCCAAAAACTGACCCATCTATAGTGCTCGTACTGTAGTGATCTCAGTCAATATTTGGATATTGTCTTGAGTGTTCCAGAGTTTTTCATTGTCCCACAGTCCAGATGAAGTTTGTATTCCACACGTACGGGAGTGAGAATATTTTCAATCTGTCAGATCAGTTCCTGTGCCGAGAACATCAGAGTCAATGTCCCTTCCTCTACTCGGACTGACAATTTACACTTCTTCAATCCCCTATGATTCCATTTCCCAAAGAGTTTCTCAGGATTTCCAAAGCTGGAGCCTAAATGAAATGGTTTGCTTCCTAAACATTTTTCCAACTGCCAACGGACAATATTTTCACAGTATCTCTTCACAATCCTCTGGTTTGCACCATCTCCAGGGATGAGAAGTCCTGTTTGGTGGAGAGAGTTCCTAGGCTGGTGAGTTTCACTTTGGAACAAAGATGTTTAAGTGGCAATTTCATGTGGTTGTTTGTAATGATGGGAGAGGGAGCGGTGGGGAATGAGCACTCTGACGAGAGTAGGAAGTGTTGCCAATGACCAGAGTCAGAGAACAGAGGACAAGGGATTAAAGGAATCTAATGAAAAGCAGCACTTCTGCTCAGGGCGTTCAATAACAACTGCAGAAACCCGATGCGTCGAGCAGTGTATCTGGAAAGAGAAACAGAGATAATGTTTTAAATGTGGAGCATTTCTGATGAAGAACTCGAGTTTCTGAAGTCTAATCAAATTACAGGCCTGGTTTGCAAAACAGGCTGTCTGAACATTGAATTGTTCCAGCAGGAAAGCATTCGTAACGTAGTCAGCAGGATTTGACAAAAAACTGAACCATCTGTAGTACTCGTACTGTAGTGATCCCAGTCAATATTTGGATAGTGTCTTGAGTGTTCCAGTGTTTTTCATTGTCCCAGAGTCCAGATGAACGTTGGCAGATTCTCGATATGTAATGCCATGGACTTTCACGGAATCAGAAATAAAAAGGTGAACAAGCAGCGAAGATAATCACCAACACTGCTTCACTTCAAAGTTTCCAATTTGTGAAGCAGTGCCTTTCACTGGCAAAGGAGAAACATTTGTCCTGAGCTGTTTGCTTCAGTATCACCTTCTTCTCTGCTGGAAGTTTCCATCGTTTTATTCACAGTCACGACGCGATTTCATGATCCACTCCAGTGAAAACGTGTCATGGTGTCATCCAAGCAAGACCCTGCCGAAACTCAGCGAGAGACACCTGGTCATTTTGAGCTCAGGATGTGGAATTAGACAAGATGCATGACACCTTTTATTGGCGCCGCCACTTCACTGCAAATTAGCGGCTCAAAACGAGACGTTGTTATCATCAGCTTGATTTGAACCTTCCTGCAGTGCATTTGCTTTTCCACTCGACCATGACTTCAGACAGCACCGCACCCTTGAGCACTGACCACATCAGCCGTGATCTCATTGAAAGCTGCCGCTGACTTGAGTTAAATGCTTCCATCTGCTTTCATACCTTTGCTGTCATTTGTAAGGTGCGAGACACCAATGTAAAAGAAGAAAAACACAAAGTTATGAAAAGATATTTGCAGCCAAATTGAGTCAAAAGTATTCATTGAAAGGAGCTATTGATCTGAGTATTCCTGGACATGAAACAAACAAAGCTTAATGGCATATTCATTTCTTTTTCTGGCGAAGGAAATGGTCTTTCCAGATGCTCACAATGAAAGAGAATTTTTCCAATTAAAGACGGCAAATAAGTCCCATCTCACGCTGACACCATTGTGCTGCTTCACAATGCCACAGAGTCTGGGTCAATTCCCGCCTCAAGCAAGTGAATGTGTGGAGTTTGCACATTCTCCCCGTGGCTGCGTGCGCTTGCTCTGGTTTTCTCCCGCAGTCCAAAAATGTACCGGTTAGGTGAAATGGCCGTGCTAAATTGACGGTGTTAAAGGAGAGGAATGCATTTGGGCTCGGGCGGATCGGTTTGGAGTTGATGGGCCGAAGGACCTGTTTGCACATTGTAAGTATTCTAATCTACAGTAATTAATGACCAAGGTACAGCGCACGTTGTTCGATTCGGCATATATAACTTTTCGATTGTTTTTCTTCAAAGTTTCTTTACAATTCAAACAGGAGCGGAAGAAGGGAAATGAATGCCTCCCATAATTCTTGTGTTCTTTTCTCATTCACAAGCGGCGTTTTTTCCTGTCCTTTTTTTTACACTATGGTTACTGTTAGTGTTCTTGTAAGCCACAGGGGCTGGTTTCCTCTTTCCTCAATGTTCCTCATCTCTCCCCAAACACACTTTCCATCCTAATCTCCTGATTCAAAGTAATCTCTAACCATTGCATAATTGCCACGGAAACTGGACTTTTCACACGTTTGTGTATGTCATTTCCCAATACGAATTGATCGTTTATTGTGTTGCATTTGCGCACGAGAAGAGGAAAACAAAATAGAGGCCGGTGGTCCTGGGTTTCAAACGCACGTAATTGCAGCTAAAACGCAGGTAACTGCACACAATGCAATCACGGAAGCATGCACCGAACCGTCAGGAAGCACACAATAAGTACAATGCTGGATGTCATGTCAGGAACAGGACTAGAAACACAACAGAAATACATCTCTTGGGTACTATTTTGGACGTATTTCTCAATGAGCTATCGTGTTTTACATATGTTCCATCGGGAGTTACCTTACATAAGGAAGTAACCAGTGCTGCAGACGGTCATATAATCCAAGTTCCAAGTCCCGGAGTCAGAGACACTCAGTGCCCTGTGTGTACCTACAAGGAACAGCTGTGCATGGGGTTTACAGGGTAACTGAACTGCATGAATGCAGCTCGATGGTCGTCTGTCTGCTTCTCCTCTATAGTTTTCTGTGCAGTCCCTGCGTTCAATCTTGTCAACTACGTTTGTCCGGCACAAGATGGGCATTGGTCACTTGTCTCTGAGAGAGGTTGTTGGTTTATGTGTTGTCATAATTCCGAGTGTAAGGAGGAATCTGGCTGTCAGTTCCCAGAAACTTACTTTAATAAATGGAAGCGTGCTTTTTAACTTGCAGCGTGGCATATACTCGTTGCAAAGTTCGTGCACTGCGAATCACGTTGCGGGACTATCCAATTTTGGCAAAGAATTTGTGTGGCAGTCACGTGTTGCCACGACCAACTATCCCTAGTAGCAATACGGACAAATGGCAAGAACTACAAATTCGATTATAGCAGTGCAAGTTTAATGTGACAGGGCAAATAGAAGGCAGCCAGAAGATTTCTGGGTGTAGGGCAATCATCCAAGGTACCTTTTCATATGAAAGTCTGCGCATCAGTAGAATCTGGGACCCAAGTCGTCTGTGTGGGTTATTCATATTCCAGACAAGTTGCGTTGTTCCCCGTTTACTCTGAAAGTGAATAGACATAGTTATTTCACCGTTATTACGAAAGAAGATCTTGCATTGAATCTGTTCGCCGTTTTTTGATGTTGTGGCGAAAAGGTGGGCAATCGCGATGTGAAACATTGCTATGCTTTCATTTCCTTCATTACTGTCCTGGTGAGGGATAAAGGTGATTGGCTCTCTCGATCAGATGGGGGCACCGGCGCATTGATGGCCTAATTTCATCACGGATATAATTGGAAATGTTCACATCTAATGGTTCGTTGTTGTGTTTTGTTTTATGATACTTGAGCACGTTCTGGGACTTGGCAATACACTAAATCTGCAGTAGGTTTGGAATTGCCTCGCTGTTATTTGTGCGAGCAGTTCATGTCAGAGACGACTCACAGTGCCTCACAGACAGTACTTAAGCTTCGGTGTGTCTGATCATGGTACTGCCTTTTCAGTTTTGATTCCATGTTAAGAGCTTTCAGTTTTTTGGATTCGCTGGAGAGCAAAGTGGGTAATGCGATATGTGAGGTATTTTTCTTCAGCCAAAATCTTTGATGGCGAACTTGGGAAAGTGTCAAGAAGAATGGTCATTGGCAGCAAATATCCGGAAAACCTTCATCTCTGGATCGGTTGGGCTCATCCACCCTCCAAACAAAATAGCCAAACTCGCTGGCTGAGTAACAAACAACATGCGTTTTTTTTGCAAATGGTGTATTCAAACTGTTGCCGGTGGCTGGAGCATCTCAGACTTGTCGAGAATGGAAACAAATCCCGCGATCCAACTTGCCCTTGCTGAATAGATAACCGAAATTAATCCATACATTTCTGCCAATATTTGTGCCTTATCTCTACGAGGTCTTCCTGTCTATACACCCATTCAGACGCCTTTGAAATGTTGTGAGTGCACCAGACTCTGCCACTAAATGTGGCAATTCATTCCACACACACAAAAGTTCTGTGTGAAAAACATGTGTCCCTCACATCCCTTTTAAATTTTTCCTCTCTCACATTAAACGTTTGCGATTTAGATTTGAACTCGCGTGTCTTGTGAAGAAGTGCTCCCTGACTATTTACTCTGTCTGTCTTCCTCATGATTTTATAAGCTTATGTGAGGCCATATCTAAGCACTGACGCTCCTGGGAATCTGACGAAGCCTATTCAGTTTCGTTCTCATGTCCAAGCACGGCAAACCTTGCAAATCCTTGTAAACGTTTTCTAAACTTACACTTGCAAGAAGTGTGTCCAACTGCAGCACTTGTTTGACCGCGTGGCCACTCTGGAGCTGCGGGTGGACTCACTGTGGAGTGTCAGCAATTCTGGAGAGTTATGTTGCCTCCCAGGTGCTCAGGCCAGTGATGTCGCCTATCGGCTGAAGCGTATTCGAAAAGGGGATCGTGAACAGCCAGTTGTCTTGGTGCATACAGGCACCAACGAGAAAAAAAACGAGATGAGGACCTGCAGGGAGAATTCAAGGAGCTAGGAAAGAAATTAAAGAGGAGGACCTCAAAGGTAGTAATCTCTGAATTACTGCCGGTGCCATGTGACTGCCAGCGGAGAAATGAATAAAAAAAACGGCACGGTGAACACGTGTGTTGAGGAATGGTGCTGCAGGGCGGGTTTCAGATTTGTTGGATTTTGTGATCAATTCTGGGGAATGTGGAACTATAAGAAAATTGACGATCTACATCTGAACCAGGCGGGAACGTATGTCCTTTCGGGGGTTTTTGCCACTGCTGTTGGGGAGGTTTTATACTAATGTGGTAGGGGGCTGGGAACCACAAGATAAAACAAGTCGGCCATGAGGTGGAAACTGGAAACGCTAAGAATCTGGAAGATTGCATTAATAATGGGAAGAGGAGACAGACAGCAGATGAATGCAAAAGAACTGTTGGCCTGAAATGCATCTACTTTAATGCATAGAGTATAGACAGATGAATTTAGGGCTGAGGTTGGTGCCTGGAATATGACGTTATTGCGATCACAGAGATTTAGTTGAAGGAAGGGCATGGTTGGCAAACAAATGTTCTAGGGTATAGACGCTTCATACGGGACAGGGAGGGAAGTAAAGGGGGAAGGAGCTGAATTGCTGGTCAGGGATGATATCATGGCTATGCGAAAGGAGGACACCATATCGGGCTTGGGTCGTGAGACACTATGGATGGAGCAGTGAAATAAGAAGGGTGAGGTTAGATTTTTGGGGCTGTATTACAGAGAGCGTGAGGTGTCAGAAAATATAGTTAAACAGATCATGGAAAGACGTAGAGGCAATAATTTATTGTTGATTGGAGATTTCCGTTTTCCCGACATTGACCGGGATACTCCTGGCGTCAGAGGTCTGGATGGGATACCATTTGTAAGAAGTCTCCAGGTGAGTTTTCTGGAGCGGTATATCAATAGTCCGACGATGGAATAGGCCATATTGGAACTGATATTGGGGAATAAGCCCCGCCTGGTGATAGCAGTTGCCGTGGGTGATTTC
Organism: Chiloscyllium punctatum; assembly: GCF_047496795.1. Classification (NCBI taxonomy): domain Eukaryota; kingdom Metazoa; phylum Chordata; class Chondrichthyes; order Orectolobiformes; family Hemiscylliidae; genus Chiloscyllium; species Chiloscyllium punctatum. Next base: position 19,079 of record NW_027311241.1, on the reverse strand, counting down.
TTTGGGAAGTGTCCAATATTCTGTAAGTTTTAGAATACTCATTGACAAAGATGAGAGTGGTCCTGAGGAAAGAGTACGAAACTGAGCCAAAGATGATTATATCAAAATTATGCAGGAGGTCGGAAATGTGGGTTGGACACAGCTATTTGTAGGAAAGTCCACAGTTCATATGTGTCAGGTTTTCAAAGATAGGTTAAATATAGTGCAGGATAGGCATGTCCCGTTGAAGGCAAAGGATTTGAGAGGCAATATTCGTGAACTGTTGATGACAGGACAATTGTATGACTCGCCAAGAGGAAAACGGAAGCATACATAACGCCTCAGCAGCTAACAACATAATGGCCCTTGTAGGAACATGAGAAGAGTAGGACAAGTCTTAAACGAGGAATCAAGGGTGTAAAAAGGGGTCATGAAACAACTTCACGTTAGCACAATTAAGGAGAATCCTAAAGCCTATTATTCATATATAAGAAGCAAGCGGGTAACCAGAGAAAGGATTGGTACATTAAAGGAAAATTAACGAAGGCTGTATGTCCAATCTGAGAGAGTGGGTATGATTCTGAATGATTATTTTGCATCAGTGTTCACTGAGGAGAGGAACATGATGAATGTTGAGTCTAGAGGAAGACATTTGATTAATCTGGATCATGTTGACATAAGTAGGGAAGCTGTGTTGGGCAGGCTAGTAGTAATTATTATGGACAAATCCCCAGGAACGGATGGGATCTATTCCTGGTTCCTGAGTGATGTGACAGAAGAAATAGCTGGGGCCCTGACAGATATCTTCGTGGCATCCTTCAGCACAGGTGAGGTTCTGGCCGACTGGAACGTTGCTCATATTGTCCCCTGTAAACGAAGGATAGTAGGGATATTCCGGATAACTACAGAACAATGGGCCTAAAATCAGTGTTGGGAAAGTTGCGGGAGAAGGTACTGAGGGATAGGATCTATTCATGTTTAGAAAATAATGTGCATATCAGTGAGAGGCATAGAGTTTTTCGGGGAAGTGCCCAAGTTGATCGATGAAGGAAAGGCTGTTGATGTCATATACATGCACTACAGTAAGGAGTTAGATAAGGTTCCCCATGGTAACCAAATACAGAACGTAAAGTAACATGGTGTGCAGGGTGTTCTAGACAGGTGGGTAAAGAATTAGTTGAGCAATAGGAGACAGAGTGGCAGTTGAATGGAGTATCTGGAAATGGAGAAAGATGACCAGTAGTGCTCCACAAGGGTCAATGTTATGGTCACTGTTGTTTGTGATATACTTAAATGATCTGGAAGAGAGCACTGTTGCAATGATCAGAAAGTTTTCAGATGACACGAAGATTTCTGGACTAGCAGAAATTATAAGTGACTATTAAAGAATACAGGAGGATATAGATATACTGGAAAGTTGGGCGGAAAAATGGCAGCTGGAGTTCAAAACAGACAAATGTGAGGTGACGCATTTCGGTCAGTCTAATTCTAGACGGAGTTATACGATGAACGGAAGAGCTTTGGGGGAAAAAAAGTTGATGGACAGAGAGATCCGTGAGTGCAGGTCCATTATACACTGAAGGTTGCTGCACAGGTGGATAGAGTGGTCAAGCAGGCATAGAAAATGCTTGGCTTCATTGGATGGGGTATTGAATAAAATGGCTGGCAAGTCATGATAAAATTGAACAATACATTGGTCTGGCCACATTTAATTTGTGTAAATTTGTGGTCGTCACATTACCAGAAGGATGTGGACGCTTTGGAGAGGGCGTGTAAAAGGTTGAAGCCGATGTTGCCTCACATGGATGGTGCAATCTAGGAAGAGAGGTTGAGTAGGTTAGGTTTGTTTTCATTAGATAAAAGGAAAGTTTGAGGGAGACCTTTTTGAGGGTTACAAAATCATGAAGGGTACAGACAGGGTAGATAGAGAAAAGGTTTATTCCCAGGTTGAAGGATTAAATACCGAGAGGTCATGCTTTCAAGGTGAGACGTGAAAAGTTTAAGAGGGATACACGCGGCAACTACTTGACACAGCGGGTGGTGGGTGTCTGGAACGCGTTCCCAGCAGAGACGGGAGAGGTAATCACGGTAGATTCATTTAAAAGGCGTCTGGACAGATGCATGAGTAGGTGGGGAGCAGAGGGATACAGATGCTTAGGAATTGGGTGACAGGTTTAAACAGTAGATTTGGATCGGCTCAGGCTTGAATGGATGAAGGGCCTGTTCCCTGTCTGCACATTTTTTTTGGTCTTTCTTCTTAAATTACGCCAATTTCATTACATAATTTGTGAGGTCTAAGTGTCTGAAGTGAATCCATGCTGAAACACTAGTCATAACAAATATGAGTGTTGGCCTTTGTGTGATAGTGTGGTCGAGTGGTCTAATGTGCTGGATTTTAAGCTTCAGTTTCTATCGAATCGTGGCTTCAAATACCAGCATAGTCAGTGAGCGACGATGTGGCGATGTATGTGAGAGAACTGCGCATGTGTGGATGCCTTTTAATTGGAGTGTTTGCAGCTCCTCAGTGTGCTGACCCTCTCGGTGATAAAATCAGCGACCGTCTCTGAAAACAACGCAAGTTCCTGCTGTCCGACTGATCCTCATATCCCGTCGATAACTCTGTTTTTGGATAACTGCATGGCCAGTTTCTGTATCTCAAATGGTGAGCGCATTTGGCTGAAATGTTGGTGGTTCGAGCCCACCCAGGGAATAAGCCTCAAATATTTCAGCACAAGCATTTATCCCGACCATGTATTGACATTATAACCTGGAAAACTCATCCATGATTCACCCCAAGTCCGCAGGGAGTGAGACGTTTTCACGCAGCAGAATACGACATCACTTTCTCCAAGCTCCCGATGCCAACAGAAATCGGCCACTGCAGCTTCAATCAGCGACTTTCTGCCAAGCCATGGGAACCAACTCCTTCCTTAGTAACAGCTCTTTCCGTGTGAAAGGACCAAAACTTTCACTTTAAATTGGAAAGGGCTTCAGGACTTTGGAATGTTTCTCCAGTTCTTGGAACTTGAATAAAACTTCTGACTTGAAAATAAGAAGTGGTAAAGGTTTTAGGTAGAAAGAGCAAAGAAAGTGTTGATTGAGACGACTCTGTCTCGTCAGCAGATGGGAAATGCCCAAAACTGTGAACAGAAATGTTTGGGTTTCCTTAGGTAATTTCCCGACTGATTTACTGTCCGCCAGAGTGACTGGAAATCACTTCATATGAAAACATTCGAGTTGAATCTTCAAATGCCGGGACAAGCGTTAAATAGATTGTAATGTTTTGAAGAAATAACAAAAGTGACTGATGTGAATTATGTTCTTTGTGATTGGGAGGAATGAGCTGGATCTTTGCAAATTGCTGTGCCAGGTGAATTGTGCTCAGAATGAAAGAGCAAACTAATTCGTTGTGTGCCAAGCCTGGATATCTCATTTCGGTGAAATGTGACGTTTTTAATCAGCGAGTCGTGCGTCCAAGCCCCATAATAGTCGTTTTCACTGTTTAATAGAGTTCCAGCTCTTCGTTCCACATGCAGAATTGCAAACCAACGCTGGTGGAGCATTCTTGTTTCTTTCGTTGACAAATATGTCCTCCTGCTTTGATCACATGTCAGTTTCTGAGTGAAACCTGTCTGCACTTTACTGGAAGCACCAGAGACAACTTTATCAGTGCAGCTGAAATGATACCCATTTCAAACGTGAGATTCCACTACATCCGTGCACCAACCAAAGTGTTCAAAGACACAGAACGCGAATGGCCATTTGTTAGTGGTCTGACAGAGACGGCTTAATGTCTCATGGTTCCTGAACAACAATTAACTGATTCAGAATGTGCTGATGGAACGGAACGGAGCTCTCCCTGAACGTTTTGCAATTGTTCTTGTTGTGTGCTCATGTAAGTTTATGTAATGAACAGTTTATTGCCAGTAACGAGGGTGGGGGTGGGGAAGGACTCTGAGGTTTCAGTGTGGGACAAACGTGATCTGATCGACCGGGTAGGTCAAATATTCCTAGAACATGGGAGAGCTGATTGGTCCAGGATGACTCCCATCTTCTGTTTCAGAATCAACAAAAGAAATTGCTGGAAAATCTCAGCAGGTCCGGTCGCATCTTGAAAATGAAAACCGAATGAGATTTCGGGACTGGTGACACTTCTTTTTCCATCTCCATGCCCCTCTGCCTTTCTACAAACTTCCTTTTTATTGAATATGTCCTGACTTCAAACTTTCTATCCAGCTTCACATTTATTGCTTCCTCTCCAAACATTTTCCCAGTCTCTAAAATTGTACCATGCTTGTTCTATCTCTCACTTTGCCCAGGACTTCCAACTGAACAAATAACTCTGTTTCTATTTCCTTAGAAACCAGATGGCCAGAGATTGGAAGACATAGGAGGACGGTTAGCGCTTTCAGAATATCTAGTCTGCTCCGCCATTCAATCTTGGCTAATATCGTTCTTAACCCCATTCTCAAATCCTCTCCCTGAGCACTTACTCCCCAGTCTTATGATCCAGTCTTTTTTCCCAGAGTGGGTCCTAATCCGTCCCAAAACCCTCCACATGTGTTGGCAGCTGTTACACCGTGTCTACGTGTCATCAATCTCAGTTTCAGTGATTCTCGGCAAACACGAACTGTTCTGAGCAGCTCGATCGGGTCTCTGGCCCCACTGTGATCCTGCGGGGGAGCAGTAATCATCTTCATCTCCGACGGAAAGGATCGGCGCTTCAAAGAAAAATCGGACAGAAAGAAAGATAGGCTTGTGTGTCAAGATATGTGGAGGTAATTGCTTTCTGACCTGGTCAGTAAACCTTACTCTGTATATCCCTGCACATTCTAACTGTTGTGGTGAAAGGGAATACAAGTCCAATTACTTGCCATCTACGCTTTTATTCGATATGTACTCTTCCTTGTTCTGAATATGCAGGGATGTTTCCAGCACTGATGGTCACCATTTCTAAGAGTGCATGCCGCGAGCCCTGATATTTTCTGGAGAGTAGCAGTATCAATTTATGCAAAAGTGGCCCAGTACAAAGCTTAGAAGAAACAATGCTGTTCCCTCATTACGGACGACAGTCTTTCATATCATGATCGATGGGGCTTTATTGCATACTCATCAGCAAGCCTTGTTTTGAATTTACTCGCCCAATACTACTGTAGCGGTGGAAAGAATATAATTCCGAATATCTGCTGCGTGAATTTCATTTTCAAATTTCTATTTGCAGTGGTCCTTCATATGTGGCGATGTTTATATCACTGCTGGCCATCCTGTTTATGAGTGCAGTTACATATGTTCCTCTGTCTCAGCGCTGCAGGGAAAATTGTCTGCGCCTTTTCAGCCAATATTTCCTGGATATTTCAACATGGTATTCTTTATTATTTCGATCATGTCCACTTTAAAGACATAGTTACCGGGCACTGATCCTTTCTGTAACAACAGTACCACATTTGCTTTACATGCGAAGTTGGCCTGAATTAGTCACAATGAGAACATTTATTTCCTTCTATAAACAGCGAACACTGGATTCATGATGCTAGTCTCTGTCAAATGCATCCGAAAACGTGCTCTGAAAGCTTCATTTGAACGCTGTGTGGCGTTTCTCAACGTGTGTCAACCAAAACCAGAAATCCTCAATCATAGATTGGAGCAGTTCACATATTCGAGTTTCGAAGCAGCAGACACGCATACAGTTCATTCAGAATGAAAAGTTTACAGGCACAGATGAACTATCGACTCTTGTTCTCATACTGTTGCTAACATTACCATGTGGCCTGAAGTCTAAGCCATGTTGTAACTGAAAATGAGGAAATCACAGACAGGCTGCCGAATGACAGTATGTATTTTGTTTTCTTGTTCTCACCGAGTTCCAGGAAAATATGACAGAGAGGGAGAGGAATGCAAGTCAAGTGCAGCTCTGGTGAAACACCTTCTGTCTGATTCAGTCATCAACAAGAAACATGAATGTGACTAAAGCGGGAAACCTTTTCACACCTCGAACAAAGAGCAATCACGAACAGTGACCAACTGTTTGACATCTCAGATCGCCTTTGACCTTCCCTGAATATGTATAGGAACTAATTTTTGCACACCTCAAAGTGAGAACTGTTTGATTTACAGACAATAAGTGAGTCACATGTCCTTGATTCCCACATAGGTTTCCAACTCAGCTTGCAGCCAGGTGGCAGTTGCTCATGGCTCTGATGGATAATGCACTATTATGGAGAAATAACATGAAAGTTGGAACTCTTATTGGCTCTTGGTTTCGAATGCTCTTGCTACGTGTTCTGCCATTCTCGGATTCCAGTGCTAAACCAGTTTTTCAGTTCATCTGAGCAGCAGGAGAGTCGGCGTTTCTGGCCGGAGCAGAATTCATCATCTCCAGTGATCACTTTATCTGAGGAGAGAGAATGAACAAAGTTTCACACAGCGACTAATCGGAATTGCATTCCGTTTCAGCATGGCTGCAGAAATGACCTAGCAAATTCAAAGCCATATTTGCTGATGAGAACAACAGGCACGACCGCTCAGATAGAGCAATTCCTTTCTACCGCTTATTATGCAGAACTGGTACAGTTGCTGTGAGTATGCTGCAGGGTATCATCAGGTACATGCTCTTGGGTTTGCGGTTTTGGACTGCGTGCTCGCGTGGCTGAGCAATCTGAGACTCTGTTTTCAGATTCCACTTCTTAAGAAGGCTTGTGTTTGTATCCCTGCGCGGCCGCGTGTGCGAATGGATTAAGCTGGCAACGTTTTGCAGGGATGAGCTGTGTTAAAGTTGAACAGAAGAAAAAAGCAGTCATTTCTTCTAACCCGGCTGTGGTGTGGCACAGCAGAAAACAACCTACATGTCAGTGCCCACGCTGTTTTACCCTTCTGCTGTAGTTGTCACGTTCCCCTCCAGCTCGAAAGGCCACCAGCATAATATGTGACTCAAAAACAGGCTGCACCAAACTTTCATATTCCAGACAATTTGCATTTTTCACAGTTTCTCTGAAAGTTAATGGAGATATTTATTTCCCTGTTGATGTGAAATTACGTTCTACATTGAATCTGCTCGCAGTTTTCTGTTGTTGTTGCGAAATGGAGGGAAATCGCGATACGAAACTTGGTTACTTTTCCCTAATTTCCTTAATTTCTGTCCTGATGAGAGAGGCTGGTGATTGGTCCTCTCGATCCGGGGGAGACATCAGCCCAATTGTTCACCTCATCTAATCGAGACTGTAATTGGTAACCTTCACTTTTCATGGTTCATTGTTAGTCAGTTCTGATTCATGTTACTTGAGCACTTTCCTGGAAGTGTTGGTGCTCTAAGGCGCCAGTACATTGAAAGCACCATTTGGAATTGCCTCGCTGCAATTTGTGTGAGCAGCTTATGACCCAGACGACTCGCTCTGCATCACAGACAGCATTCATGAGTCCGTGTGTCTGAAAATATTTTCTCTTTGTCAGTTCTGCTTCTGTTCATGAGTTGTCAGTTTTTGGTTTCGCTAGAGACACACACACAGACAAAGACCCACATGCACACATATATTTTGTGTGGTGAAGTTTATTGGTACTTTCAGAGTTACATTGCACTTTGCTCAGAAACCACATACATTCAGGTAGAACTCTGAGCTCAGAAACTGCATGAACTTATGTATAACTCTGTTATCTCACTTTTTGGATTGGAATCAATCTAAACATCAGGTCATAGACAGAGAACTCAGGGAGCTAACATCTTCAACATATTGTTTAGCTATTACCATTGTTAACAGCTAACCCGAGAATGCAACTTTTTAAATAACGGGTTTTGTGATATACACATAGAATACAGTGATAGTTTCACTTCTTTCAACAGATGAAAGGCTTAACAGACAATCAATTCTTCAATGCATAATTTCAGTTACATCACTCTGCAAATTTTTGCTATAAATTCTGTTACGCTCGAACCCTCACCAAACACCTGATGAAGGAGCGTCGCTCCGAAAGCTAGTGTGCTTCCAATTAAACCTGTTGGACGATAACCTGGTGTTGCGTGATTTTTGACTTGGTACACCCCAGTCCAACACCGGCATCTCCAAATCACAACGTATTCCCGACAGCTTGCAAGTGTTCTCTTAGAAACTACAGCTTTTTGGAAACGTATTACTGGGACAAAGTCATTGCTCAATATGATGGGATGCACCGTCAATCCCTAATTACTCGAGAGATTGAGATTTTGAGTTACTCCGCAGAACCGTGGATGTCCTCTGTAGCGGGGTACAGGCATGATGCCATGAGGCAAGGATTTAGAAGTAGTGACATTGAAGGAACAGCGAGATATTTTGAACTGGGACACGCGAGAACCTTAGAGGGGTAATTGCGGTGATAGCTTTCGCTTGTGTTTGCTGCCGTTGTCCTTCCAGACAGATGCTGATCGATCATTGAATTGTTCTGGCAGGATCCGTGTATGTGTTCTGGGTGCAACCAGGATTTAGTTTTCATTCGGATAATTCAGAAGAAGAGAATTAAATCTTCATTTCCTGACTGGGAATGAAAGCCTGTTCTGGGCAATGCAAACTCAGACCCGTATGCAGGGATGTCCATTGATAGTGCAGTAGCCTTTGGGACCTTTACAAACTCTAGTGACTGCTCTTCACGTCATAATCGTCTTCGTCAGCAGTGTTTCTCTCTCCAAGTTTCCAAGTCGGTTAATATTATCACCCTTGGTTTCAATGTGAAGAAGGCAATGCTGTGATAATGTGATGTTGTTCAGCAGATATACTGCAGCAAGTTGAGTAAAGGCTGATGCGAACACGAGCTCGTTTTGAGCTGAGCTGATGTGTTGGCAGCAAGAAAGGCAACGTTCAACTCGCCTCATTCCGGATGACGGGCTCGATATGACCAGTGGGTTCTCGCTGAATTAGTTCAGGCTCTGGAATGTAAAAAACTTCAAGTATGAAAGTACAGTGAAAGGAAATGTTTCACAGAATGGGGAATTCCAAGTGAAACAGTGACGGTGATTATGTTGGCTGATTTTTCACGTTGTGAATGCTGTTTCCCTGATGTGGACGTTTACATTACCTATCGACAAATTGTCACAGTCAGACCTGGTCTTTGGGTCAGTGACAGAATTGGTAACACGCCTGATGTCGAATTAGGGGATTGTCGGTTCGCATTTAAAATCACGAGGATGCAGCGTGCTCGTCCATTCCTGTTGTCTGTCAGGAACAGAAGGGTTTGGGTTTTCGAATTTACAGTTTCTTTCGTTCAATTCAAATTCTAGCTCAGATCAACGTCTCTCATTGTCTGTAGAACTGGCTTTGGTTTAACCAAAAGCTGCCTTTTGAAGGTTGGACTTGCATGTTGGAGCGGACAGCTGAAGTGAAGCACAAGGTGCTGGTCAAATCCTGAGAACTCTGCCACTCTCGGGGAATGTGTCTGTGTGTCTCTTTCTGTGGGAGACACGACGTGGGGAATAACACAGTGTGACTATGTCAAACTTCAATCCCATTGTTGTGTCATCTATGATCAAAGCTAGAACCTCACTGCTATTTGCACTGGAAACATCAGAACACATAAGGTTATGGACCAAAGCTGGAAACTGGGAATAGAATCGATTAATGTCTTTAAACCAGACTGCACTATGAGCCAAATGGGGTTTTTCATTCTGCAAAACTTGAAGACGAGTAGAAACCAATCTGCAGTGAAACTGATCAGAAATGAAATGGCAAATCCATTTCATTGAGATTAAGTGCAAGAGCGTCTGTCTTCATTCCGTGTAATCTCGTAGTTAGAATTTGGAACTCTAACCGCAATAGTATTGGTTCTATTCTCGGACAGGGAATGCATGTTTTATTGTGCAAATATATCGTGGTACCAGTATTTCTTACGACTGGTCCGAACCTGGTAATGCTTGGTTTTGTGCCAGGTTATCAAAAACAAAAAGATACATGTTTTGGAAATATGAACTAAAAACGAGAATGGATAGAGAAACCTGATACACCTGGCAACATCTGTGGAGAGAAACAGGTGTTTTTTCTTAAGATGGACAGGAAACAGGTTAGTTATAGATTTCTAGATTATACTGTTGGGAAAATGATAATCTTACCTGTCGAACCAGGATATTTATCAAAATCACTCCTGAGCTTACAAACATCGAATCTACAATCTTAAAAGGACTTAATCAGCTGTCATGCTACTTCCATTTTCCTGAGCTGGTGGAAGGCTATGTTTTAAGGGCTACATTTCCTTTTAGTTTCTGTTCGCAGTCACGCCGAATAGAGAATTGTTTCTTTCAGTGTCTGCCTCAATATGTGTCTTTGTTTTTTCTATATTTGTCTCTGTATCCGCCTGGGCCTTTTTCACATTCTCCGACTGTCTGGCTGTCCATATCCTTCATTTCCCATTTCTGCTCTTGAAAAGCCTGACATTCAGAGACAGTTTGAGATTCGAACTGCTGAGAGGCTTTCTGACGCCTGGCTGGAGTCTGTCGAAGTAGTATCACATTCTCTGTATAATGCGTCTGTCACTTCGATCTGAGGCAAGGAGACATATCTTCCTCAAAATCTAAAGACCCTTTGGAAGTTAAAGTTGATTTCCTTCTCCAAAAGAAAAAGAAAATAATTACACGATAGCTGAAGAAGAACAACGATGCATTTACTGTTGGTGTACAACGAATGAATGGTGACAGCAGAGAATGAGGGTGATCATGTCGTGGTGTCAGTGCCATTACCACAACATTTCCCGGGAATGCTGCAGTGTCTCCTGCCTCACCACTTAATAATCACAAAACTGGGAATGAAGGAATGAGAATAAGAGGATGAGAAGCAGAAGTGCTTGTGGAACTGCGGGAAGAATCTCCAGGTTAATATAGTAGTTAAAAAAAGCAACCTGCAGTACTGGTATAAACAGGAAAATGAAGCCGGAACGCGAAATCAGAATGTACAGCAATTCAAACAGGGCACTGAGTTTCTCGATCAGCAACACAATACTTGCGAGAAATAATGAGCTTTCAATACAATGAGCAGGCACCAGTGTGATGGGAGCTGCTTTCACCAGCTAAGCTATGGCGCCACGTTAAAAGCCAGATTTCTCGTCCATATGTGCAATGCCTGAACCACTTGATCACAGGAATTCGAATTCTGTATTAATGTTGCCCAGTATGAATGGCAATCAAACTCTGCTTGGGCAAAAACAGTCGTTTCAATGCTGAGCATGCCCCACTAAAAAGGCACAGAAAAAGACAGTATCCTCTTGCATTGGCATCCAACAGATATTTTCGACTGTTTAAACTGACAGAATAAAGAGGATGTGCTCATCTCCTCTCGCATCCCATTAACCACGTTAATACACACGCAGGGCTTTTCAAACCAAGATGAACAGACTCATTGTTGTGAATTGACAGCAGTGGTGTGTGAGCCATTGCGAACAGTAAGCAATAAATGCTGAACCAATAGCACTGACACTGAGCCTTGCACCATCAGCTCCACACTCACATCTTGTGTCATGTCTCCTAGGGCATCAGTACGTTTGACTTTAATTATTCTACCCTGCACCTCTCCTCAATTTATTACCGACCACTTGCAGTGTCGAATTAGAACATGCAATTAATAGAAATGCATTTCTGGGACACAGTTCTCTTTCAATGGGATAAGATTCACTGCCCATCCCTAATTATCCCAAAGATGTAGGGGACGAGTTACTTTTGTTACCTCCTCAAATCCTTAGTATGGAGGTACTGACAAGAAACCGCTAGAGATGCAGTTCCTGGATTGCGGAGAGCAGACCGACCCCAAACTGCAAACGTAACTCACCCAGGGAAGAGCAGATGGACCCCACTCTATCAATGTAACTCAACCAGAGGACAGAAGTCTGACATCACACAATCAATTTAACTCAACGAGGAAATTATGGCCCGATCGCACTCTGTTAATGTAACTCACCCAGGGAAGAGCAGACCTACGCCACTCTGTCGATGTTAGTCATCAAGGGAAGAGCAGACTGACCCAACACTTTATATGTAACTCCCCCAGCAAATGGCAGACTGACACCACTCAGAAAAGAGCAGGCTGTACCCATTCTGTCTCTGTCACTCATCCAGGAAAGAGCAGGCTGATCTGATTCTGTCAATGAAACACAAGCAGGGAGACGAGCCTGACCCCACTCTGTCAAAGTAACTCACTCAGAGAAGAGAAGACTTATTCCATTCTGTCTATGTGAATCATCCAGCGAAGACAGTAATGAAACCATACTTGCTGTTAAACTCAGACAGAGAAGAGCAGACTCTCACGTTTCTGAGTAAGTAACAGGCCCGTGGAGGAGCAGACTGACACCACTCTCTTAACGTAGCTCACCCAGGGAAGAACAGACTGAGTGCTCTCTGTGATGTTACTCACTCAGAAAGGAGCAGATTGACCCCATTCTGTTAATATGACTCTCCCAGGCAAGAGCAGATAAAGCCCAATCTGTCAATGTGTCTCAAACAGAGAAGAGCACTGTGACCTCACGCGATCATTTTAACACAACTAGGAAATTGCAGACTGACACCACTCTGTCAATGCAACTCACCCAGGGAAGAGCACACCGATACCACACTGTCCAAATAACTCACTCCGTGAAAAGCAGACTGATGCAACTCTGTCAATGTAACTCACTGAGGGAAGAGCAAACTGACACCACTCAGTCAGTGTTACTCACCGAGGGAACGGCAGACTGACCCCACACTCTCAGTGTAACTCAGCAGACTGATCCCACACGGTCAATATAAGTCATTCACTGAACAGCAGTCTGACCCCACTCTATAAGTGTAATTCACTCAGGGAAGAGCAGACTGATCCCATTCTGTCTATGGCACTCACCCAATGTATGGACACTTTAACCCCACTCGACCAATGTAACTCGCCAGAGAAGAGCAGACGGAAGCCAGACTGTCAACATAAATTATCGAGGGAAGAGAATACTGACCCCGCTCTTTCGGTTTCACTCAGGCAGGGAAGAGCAGACTGTCATCACTCTGTGAAAGAAATTTGCCCAGCGAAGGGCAGACTGACCCTACTGTATTTGCGTGACTGACACAGGTAAGAACAACTAATCCAACCCTGTCAATGTCTCTCCCTCAGGGAAGAATACCCTGACCCCTTTCTGTCCTTGTAGCTCACTCAGGAAACAGCAGACTAACCCCACTCTGTCTATTTAAGTTCACAAAAATCCTCTGAAGTACGTCCTAACCAGACACTCTCCAAATCCCTGTCTCTGTAACCGTGTGCGCTCAATGGCGAATCCAAATAACCTGCAAATGTTTAGAATGTGGCAGCAAACCAGAGCTACCACACAGAAATTGGGCGAATGTGCAAACTTTCATCAGGCAGTCACCTAAGCCTGGAATGGAAACCAAACCCGACAGCAATCGTGATTATAAAACGGCAGAACAGAAATCCAGCAAAAAGAATTGCTGTGTGTTGCAACGATTCTGAGTATTAATTAAGCCCCCCTCACTGTAGTTAATTTCCATTTTCATCACTGCCAACCTTCTTCAAAGCAAAGCACGCACTTGCTTTTTTCAGACTTCTGATATCCCGCTTTCATCCCGCTTTTTACCTAATCATATTTCTGACTTTACAAACTACGTCATAACAGGTTGACAACTGCATAATGAGCTTTGTTCGGTTCTCCACTGATGTTGAGAGCAGTAATACAGCATATTCGAGTAGGACGTGATGCGCTTGCGGGTGGTGTATTCGCGGCATTATGGCTTCTTTTTTTCGTTTTCGATCTACTATTTCGAGTTCATTGCGCAGACTTCTGAAGAAGACTTTTTGGAGTCGAAATGGTAACTGTGTTTTCTCTCGGAAGACAGACGTAGCTTTATTTCTGTTCTCTTATAAATTGATCTTCTTCTGATCTTTGCAAGTGAAATAGGGTGCATTACTATTGCTCGGTTTTAGTTTCAAAATCAAGAGAAACATGAAGGAGACAATATCAAAGAACACAAAGTTCTGAGTTGTTAAGATAATTTTTGCAGCAATGGTGGACATGAAGGTCAAATTAAGATAACGGTTCAAGAACATTTAGTCTGGAAGTGGTATGTGACTTTAGTTCCAAATATATGTTTCCGTTCTTCCAATACATCTTTTTGACTCCCAGAAAACATTGATTGTTTCCTGTATTCACTTTGTTTCGCGATATCTATCTTCTGGTCGACCAGGGACAACTTGAATTTGCGTCTGCATTGAATAGGATTTCGCTCTTTCTTTCGAGAAGCAAACCTATGCATTATGTACCACTTATCATGCTGATGGCTAAGAAGTTCAAAATGAATTACAGTTTATGGATCGTGAGCAAGAATGAAGTGATCCACTTGCGAACAGATGTCAACACGCCCTATTCCTACATCGAGCCTGAAAGTCCATTGGCAGAGTCTGCAGAAAGGAAATGTCTAAGTGAACTAGACCTTTGTTCAGTTTCATTTGATACCAATGGTAGTGCTGTTTTGGTGCAGAAATGTGTCAACATCTCTGACGTTGGAGTCAAAATTTAAGTCACATCTACTCCATGGAGTGTCTTCTCATATCAAACATGCTGACATCAAAACATCTAACACTGATAGCAAAGGTTTTTTTTATTAAACTGGGAGTCTATTTAACTAAGCAATTCAGACAGCCAAGATAAATAATTGGAACTTGGTTCTTCAAAAGCTGAGCTCTCCACACCAACTGCTCCAACGAAGGCCGTGGATAAGATCCCCATCGATTATTTTGGTCAATTTTAGTCTCAGCAACAAGCTATTGTTCTGAACAATGCTTCCCCACAAGCAGAGGGCTAAGTCGGATTTTCATCGTTAATTTTCAATTTCAGTTCTGAATGCACAGCTTCTAATGATTGTGGACAGCAGAAGACCGTTAACATTCCATTTCTAATACTTCCAGTAAATTCTACACCGCTGATATCGCCTTGCCTTATCAGACCTCAAGCCAGGAACATGGGCCAGTGGAGTTCCTTTCCACACATGGAGTTGCTTTTTCTAATTCATTGGCTGCTGATATAATAGATTATTGGCCTTGAGAGTCAGCTGTAAATTAGATTGAACTTTCTCAGCTTGACTTTCAACTGATCCTAAAAACAAATTCATCACCTGCAGGTAAATGCATTGCATTGCTTCTTGTTTTGCTTAATTCCACCCCCCCCCCCCCACCCGACTCCCGAACATCCAAATTTCACGATAGTTCGACAAATGTTTTGAAACTGATTTCTTGTTGGAAGTTGGTGGCTTTTTGTGTCTCGACATATAATTTATTTAATTAGACGCCTTGAAATTACTTCGGATTCTTCACAGATGAAAATTTACTTTCGATTGAATGCAAAGCTCAAGCTCCACGAAATCCACGTTCTGCAAAGGAATTAATGACTTTTAAAAGATTCAAACGCTGTGAACAGGATTCGAACCTGCGCAAGGAGACCCCAGTGGATTTGAAATCCAACGCCTTATCCTATCGGCGATCACAGCTACCACGACAGTGCCAATTTTCATAGTAAAAGAACTGAATTCATGAAATAGGTAATTTGTTTGAAGAACGAATTGTCAAGACTCAAAGATTTCGCCTAATCCTTTGCAGAGACCCAGACGAACGTTACCTTAGCAGATTGACAGGCTTTTACCGCAAACTAGATTCTGACACAGCTGAAGTTGCGGGAATAATTCTTTGTCGAATTATAGAGTCACGGATGTACACCACACGAAGAGAGGATCATTGTCTCACTGCGTCCGATCGGTTTTGACTCAATTGCTCATCATCTGGTGCCAAAGTCGATGTGCTGTTGTGTTTTAATATTCATCGAAATATGGTATTAGAAATATTGATGCTAAGTCCATAAACAGTAGCTACATTCGTAAAAAAAAATCGGAATTAGAAAGAATGCAGAACCAATTTACAAGAATGGATCCAGCAACTTATCCGTAAGTTCTGACATCAGGTAATGAACTTGTGAGCACAAGAGAGGAAGATTGACCGAAGAGTTGGAACTTGAAATCGTCTTGAAGGAATTATTTGCAAAGTTTTTGCGGTTGTTCTTGAGTCATCAAGTCCTTGAACAATGCAACATGGAAAGTGGCCCTTCTTTCCAACTTGACCATGGTGGACAGTTATCCTAAATAAATAGGTCCCATTTGCCAACATTTGGCCCACATCCCTCTAAAACTTGTTACTCATATATTCATCCAGATGCCATTAAATGTTACAGTTGTACCAGTCTCCAACAATTTCTCTGACAGCTCATTCTGGACACGACTGAAAAAGTTGTCCCTGACGTCCCTTTCAAATCCTTACCCACTAATTTTAAAACGACGTTTTCTAAATTTTGACTTCCTCACCAGCAGGAAAACACCTTGATGAGTCAACCTATCCATGTCCCTCATGATTTAATAAATAGCAACGATTTGACTTTATCACACTTGTCAGGAGGGAAATGTGTGGAGATTATTTATCGAAGATTTGAAGTAGAAAGTCTGATGCACAGAT
The DNA here is from genome assembly GCF_047496795.1 of Chiloscyllium punctatum. Lineage (NCBI taxonomy): Eukaryota > Metazoa > Chordata > Chondrichthyes > Orectolobiformes > Hemiscylliidae > Chiloscyllium > Chiloscyllium punctatum. Next base: position 2,628 of record NW_027311241.1, on the reverse strand, counting down.
TTTTAGAATTGCATCTTGGAGAAGTTTTTAATAAGTCATTGAAGTCTAGTAGCAGTTGTAGAAGTCTGTTTGAAAGCTGCAGAAGGATTTTAGGGCACGAGAACGAAGCATTATTTCCAAAGTATTGTGGCTCAGTTCGACCACACTTGGACTACAGTATGATGAATTATAATCCTCAATTTAGGAAAGATACTAATGCCATATGAGGAATACCACGAATGGTGATTAGTCTTGATATCATGGATGAACATTAGTCCTGTGAATTGAAATTGGGCAAATCCTTTTTTTTAACAGTTTCAAAACAAGAGAGGTAATCTCATTTAGAGTTGCAAAATATTTGAAGAGTTAAATGAAATTTTGTTCCCTCATTGGTGAATAGAGAAGCAGGAGAGGACAATTTTAAAATGAAGCATTGTGACTTATGACCAGGATGAGAACTATTGATTTTTGTCTTAGCCTTGAGAAGTCTCGCTATTCAGCACTACACTGAGCCTTGGATATTTGGTCTTTGAATGCATCACTATCAGCCTGACCCACCGACACTTACTGCATCACTATAGACCTGACCCCTCACACTTACCGCCTTAATATCAGTTTGAACCCCTCAAACTTACTGCATCACTATCCATCTGACGTCCTCACATAAGCTGCGCCACTTTCACTTCGAGACCCTCATTTTGACTGCGTCACTATCAGCCTGACTGCCAAACACTTACTTTGTCACTATCAGTCACGCCCTTACACTTCCTATGTTACTATTACCCTGACTCCTTACACTTACTGTGTCACTATCAGCCTGACTCCATCACACTTATTATGTAAGTACCAGACTGACGCCTCACACTTACCGTGTCACTACAACACTGCTTCCTCAAACTTACTATGTCATTATCACCTTGACCCTCTCACATTTACTGCGCCACAATCACACTGACCACCTCACACCTACTGCTTCACTATGAGCTTCAACACTCACACTGACAGCGTCACTAATAGCCTGACCCCCTCATGCTTACTGCGTTGGTATCTCTCTGATCCCCTCAGAATTACTGCGTCAAAATCACGCTGACCCCCTGATACTTAATGTGTCACTATCCCTCTGGCACCCTCATACTTCCTGCATCACTCGCACCCTGACACATGCGCACCTACTGCATCCCTCTTAGCCAAACCCCACTCACTAACGGCGTCACTCTCTCTCTAACCTGCTCACACTTAACGCGTCCACAATCACCTTGACATTCTCTCAATTAGTGCATCAATATCAGCCTGACCCCCTGACGCTTACTGCATCACTACCAGCCTGATCCCTTCAAATGTAGTGTCACTATCAGACTGACCCACTCATACTTACAGCATCACTATCACCTTGACCCCCTAAACTTAGTGCGTCCAGATCACACTGAACCTTTCACTCTTCTTGCGTCACCTTCAGCCAGACCCTGCACACTAACACTCTGACCTCCTCATACTTGCTGCATCACTATAACTCTATCCCACTCACACCGTGTGTGTCACTATCACCCTGACAACTCATACTCACTGCACCACTGCACTCCATCACAATTAGTATAGCATTATCAGCCTGACATCTTACACTTACAGTGTCACTCTCAACCTGTCCCCTCACATTTCCTGTGTCACTCTCAATCTGACACCCTCAAAGTGTCTTCGTCACTGTCACCCCGAACACGTCACACTTACTACATGGGTGTCTACCTGAAACCTCACGCTTACTGCATCATTATCACCCTGAGCGGCTCACACTTACTGCATCACTAGCACACCAACAATCTTACCATTACTGCGTCACTATCGGCCTGACACCTCACACGTACTGCATCACTATTAGCCTGACCCGTTCACACGTTTTGCATCACCACTACCCTGACCCCCCTCACAATTGTTGTGTGGCTATTAGCCTGAGCCCCTCACTATCACGCTGATCAAGCTCACAATTACAGCATCACTATCAACCTGACCCCCTCACACTTTGTCTGTCATTATCACCCTGACCAACTGACACGTAACGCGTCACTGTCACACTGAGACACTCACATTTTCTGCGTAATTATCAGCCAGACCCGCCGGCACACAGCATCACTATCAACCTGGCCCCTCACACTTGCATGCCTCAATATCAGCGTGAACCACTCACACTTACTGCATCACTGTCCATCTGCCATCCTCACACTTACTGCACCAGTTTCACCTTGACATCCTCATTTTGACTGCGTCACTATCAGCCTGACAGCCACACACATATTGCGTCACAATCAGTGACGCCCTCACACTTCCTATGTTAATATCACCCTCACTTCTAAAACCTACTGCGTCACTATCAGCCTGACTCCATCACACTTTTTGTGTCAGTACCAGACTGACGCCTCACGCTTACCATGTTACTAAAACGCTGCCCCATCACACTGACTGCGTCACTATCAGCCTGACCCCTCAGACGTACTGCGTCAATTTCACCCTGACCCACTCACACTTTTTGTATCAGTTTCAGTCTGATGCCTCGCACTTACTGTATAACTAAAACTCTCCCCCCTCACACTGACTGTGTCATTCTCAGCCTGACCCCTTCATACTTACTGCGTCAATATCAGTCTGACCCCTCAAACT
>NW_027311240.1:2500-32528 GCF_047496795.1 Chiloscyllium punctatum | reverse complement strand
CCAACACCCTCTACCCCAACACCCTCTACCCCAACACCCCCTACCCCAACACCCCCTACCCCAACACCCCCTACCCCAACACCCCCTACCCCAACACCCTCTACCCCAACACCCCCTACCCCAACACCCTCTACCCCAACACCCCCTACCCCAACACCCCCTACCCCGACACCCCCTACCCCAACACCCCCTACCCCAACACCCCCTACCCCGACACCCCCTACCCCAACACCCCCTCCTCGCTCTGTGTGGGCTCATGGCCCTGATCGCTGTGGGCCTCTTCTTCAAGGGTAAGGTCTACACCCCGACACCCCCTACCCCAACACCCTCTACCCCAACACCCCCTACCCCAACACCCCCTACCCCAACACCCCCTACCCCGACACCCCCTACCCCGACACCCCCTACCCGACACCCCTCCCGACACCCCTACCCCGACACCCCCTACCCCGACACCCCCTACCCCAACACCCTCTACCCCAACACCCCCTACCCCAACACCCCCTACCCCAACACCCCCTACCCCGACACCCCCTACCCCGACAGCCCCTACCCCGACACCCTCTACCCCGACACCCTCTACCCCGACACCCCCTACCCCGACACCCCCAACCCCAACACCCTCTACCCCGACACCCTCTACCCCGACACCCCCTACCCCAACAACCTCTACCCCAACACCCCCTACCGCAACTACTCTACCCCAACACCCCCAACACCCTCTACCCCAACACCCTCTACCCCAACACCCCCTCCTCGCTCTGTGTGGGCTCATGGCCTTGATCGCTGTGGGCCTCTTCTTCAAGGGTAAGGTCTACACCCCGACACCCCCTACCCCGACACCCCCTACCCCAACACCCCCTACCCCAACACCCCCTACCCCAACACCCCCTACCCCGACACCCCCTACCCCGACACCCCCTACCCCGACACCCCCTACCCCGACACCCCCTACCCCGACACCCTCTACCCCGACACCCTCTACCCCGACACCCCCTACCCCGACACCCCCTACCCCGACACCCTCTACCCCGACACCCTCTACCCCAACACCCTCTACCCCAACCCACTCTACCCAACACCCCCAACACTCTCTACCCCAACACCCTCTACCCCAACACCCCCTACCCCGACACCCTCTACCCCGACACCCCCTACCCCGACATCCTCTACCCCAACACCCTCTACCCCAACACCCTCTACCCCAACACCCCCTACCCCAACACCCTCTACCCCAACACCCCCTACCCCAACACCCCCTACCCCAACACCCCCTACCCCAACACCCTCTACCCCAACACCCCCTACCCCAACACCCTCTACCCCGACACCCCCTACCCCGACACCCCCTACCCCAACACCCTCTACCCCGACACCCCCTACCCCGACACCCCGACCCGACACCCCCTACCCCGACACCCCCTACCCCGACACCCCCTACCCCAACACCCCTACCCCAACACCCCCTACCCCGACACCCCCTACCCCGACACCCCTACCCCAACACCCCCTACCCCGACACCCTCTACCCCAACACCCCTACCCCAACACCCCCTACCCCAACACCCCCTACCCCGACACCCTCTACCCCAACACCCCCTACCCCGACACCCCCTACCCCAACACCCTCTACCCCGACACCCCCTACCCCGACACCCCTACCCCGACACCCCCTACCCCGACACCCTCTACCCCGACACCCTCTACCCCAACACCCTCTACCCCAACACCCCCTCCTCGCTCTGTGTGGGCTCATGGCCTTGATCGCTGTGGGCCTCTTCTTCCAGGGTAAGGTCTACACCCCGACACCCCCTACCCCAACACCCCCTACCCCAACACCCTCAACACCCTCTACCCCAAAACCCGCACCCCCAACACCCGCACCCCCAACACCCTCTACCCCAACACCCTCTACCCCAACACCCGCTCCCCCCTCACCCCCAACACCCGCTCCCCCAACACCCACACCCTCAGCCCCGTCCCTCCCTCGGCCCCGTCCCTCCCTCGGCCCCGTCCCTCCCTCGGCCCCGACCCTCCCTCGGCCCCGTCCCTCCCTCGGCCTCGGCCCCGACCCTCCCTCGGCCCCGTCCCTCCCTCAGCCCCTGACCCTCCCTCAGCCCCGACCCTCCCTCAGCCCCGACCCTCCCTCAGCCCCGACCCTCCCTCGGCCCCGTCCCTCCCTCGGCCCCGTCCCTCCCTCGGCCCCGACTCTCCCTCGGCCCCGTCCCTCCCTCGGCCTCGGCCCCGTCCCTCCCTCAGCCCCGACCCTCCCTCGGCCCCGACCCTCCCTCGGCCCCGACCCTCCCTCGGCCCCGACCCTCCCTCGGCCCCTGACCCTCCCTCAGCCCTGACCCTCCCTCAGTGTAGTGTGTGTAGTGAGTGTGATGTTGTGATCCCTGTCCAGGTAGTGCCCTCCGGCGGGAGGCCGAGAGTCAGCACCAGGCTGCCGATAGTCTCCAAGACGAGCAGAACAAGCTGAGGGACGAGCTGCAGCACCAAGGGGCGTACGGGGGCAAGTGTCCCAAATATGAGCAGGTCTTCCTCAACTGGCTGTCGGCATTCTGCAAGTTCATCAGTGAGTGGGCCCGGGACCCCCCCCCTCCCCTCACTCCCTCACTCCCTCACCTCACTCCCTCACTCCCTCACTCACTCCCTCACTCCCTCACTCCCTCACTCACTCCCTCACTCCCTCACTCCCTCACTCACTCCCTCACTCCCTCACTCCCTCACTCCCCTCACTCCCTCACTCCCTCCCTCCCTCCCCTCACTCCCCTCACTCCCTCACTCACTCCCCTCACTCCCTCACTCACTCCCTCACTCCCTCACTCCCTCACTCCCTCCCTCACTCACTCCCCTCACTCCCTCACTCACCCTCACTCCCTCCCTCACTCCCTCACTCCCTCACTCCCCTCACTCACCCTCACTCCCTCACTCACTCCCTCACTCCCCTCACTCCCTCACTCACTCCCCTCACTCACTCACTCACCCTCCCTCACTCCCTCACTCCCTCACTCCCCCCCTCCCCTCACTCCCTCACTCCCTCACTCACCCTTCCTCAACTGGCTGTCTGCATTCTGCAAGTTCATCAGTGAGTGGGCCCGGGACCCCCCCCTCCCCTCCCTCCCTCACTCCCTCCCTCCCTCACTCCCTCACTCACCCTCCCCTCACTCCCTCACTCCCTCCCTCACTCACTCCCCTCACTCCCTCACTCACCCTTCCTCAACTGGCTGTCTGCATTCTGCAAGTTCATCAGTGAGTGGGCCCGGGACCCCCCCCTCCCCTCACTCCCTCACTCCCTCACTCACTCCCTCACTCCCTCACTCCCTCACTCCCTCCCTCACTCACTCCCTCACTCACCCTCACTCACCCTTCCTCAACTGGCTGTCTGCATTCTGCAAGTTCATCAGTGAGTGGGCCCGGGACCCCCCCCTCCCCTCACTCCCTCACTCCCTCACTCCCTCACTCACTCCCTCACTCCCTCACTCCCTCACTCCCTCCCTCACTCACTCCCTCACTCACCCTCACTCACCCTTCCTCAACTGGCTGTCTGCATTCTGCAAGTTCATCAGTGAGTGGGCCCGGGACCCCCCCCTCCCCTCACTCCCTCACTCCCTCACTCCCTCACCTCACTCCCTCACTCCCTCACTCACTCCCTCACTCCCTCACTCCCTCACTCACTCCCTCACTCCCTCACTCACTCCCTCACTCCCTCACTCCCTCACTCCCTCACTCACTCCCTCACTCCCTCACTCCCTCACTCACTCCCTCACTCCCTCACTCCCTCACTCACTCCCTCACTCCCTCACTCCCTCACTCCCTCACTCACTCCCTCACTCACCCTTCCTCAACTGGCTGTCTGCATTCTGCAAGTTCATCAGTGAGTGGGCCCGGGACCCCCCCCTCCCCTCCCTCCCTCACTCCCTCACTCCCTCACCTCACTCCCTCACTCCCCTCACTCACTCCCTCACTCCCTCACTCACCCTCACTCCCTCACTCACTCCCTCACTCCCTCACTCCCCTCACTCCCTCACTCCCTCACTCCCTCACTCACCCTCACTCCCTCACTCACTCCCCTCACTCCCTCACTCCCTCACTCCCCTCACTCCCTCACTCCCTCACTCCCTCACTCACTCCCTCACTCACCCTTCCTCAACTGGCTGTCGGCATTCTGCAAGTTCATCAGTGAGTGGGCCCGGGACCCCCCCCTCCCCTCACTCCCTCACTCCCTCACTCCCTCACCTCACTCCCTCACTCCCTCACTCACTCCCTCACTCCCTCACTCCCTCACTCCCTCACTCACTCCCTCACTCCCCTCACTCCCTCACTCCCTCACTCCCTCACTCCCTCACTCACTCCCTCACTCACCCTTCCTCAACTGGCTGTCGGCATTCTGCAAGTTCATCAGTGAGTGGGCCCGGGACCCCCCCCTCCCCTCACTCCCTCACTCCCTCACTCCCTCACCTCACTCCCTCACTCCCTCACTCACTCCCTCACTCCCTCACTCCCTCACTCACTCCCCTCACTCCCTCACTCACCCTTCCTCAACTGGCTGTCTGCATTCTGCAAGTTCATCAGTGAGTGGGCCCGGGACCACCCCCTCCCCTCACTCCCTCACTCACCCTCCCCTCACTCCCTCACTCCCTCCCTCACTCACTCCCCTCACTCCCTCACTCACCCTTCCTCAACTGGCTGTCTGCATTCTGCAAGTTCATCAGTGAGTGGGCCCGGGACCCCCCCCTCCCCTCACTCCCTCACTCACCCTCCCCTCACTCCCTCACTCCCTCCCTCACTCACTCACTCACTCACCCCCTCACTCCCTCACTCCCTCACTCCCTCCCCTCACTCCCCTCACTCCCTCACTCACTCCCCTCACTCCCTCACTCCCCTCACTCCCCTCACTCCCTCACTCACTCACTCACTCCCTCACTCACTCCCCTCACTCCCTCACTCACTCCCTCACTCACTCCCTCACTCCCTCACTCACTCCCTCACTCCCTCACTCCTTCACTCACTCCCTCACTCACTCCCCTCACTCACTCACTCCCTCACTCACCCTCCCTCCCTCCCTCACTCACCCTCCCCTCACTCCCTCACTCACCCTCACTCACCCTCACTCACTCCCTCACTCCCTCACTCACTCCCCTCACTCACTCCCCTCACTCACTCACTCACCCTCCCTCAGCTGGCTGTCTGCATTCTGCAAGTTCATCAGTGAGTGGGCCCGGGACCCCCCCCTCCCCTCCCTCCCTCACTCCCTCACTCCCTCACCTCACTCCCTCACTCCCTCACTCACTCCCTCACTCCCTCACTCACCCTCACTCCCTCACTCACTCCCTCACTCCCTCACTCCCCTCACTCCCTCACTCCCTCACTCCCTCACTCCCTCACTCACTCCCTCACTCACCCTTCCTCAACTGGCTGTCGGCATTCTGCAAGTTCATCAGTGAGTGGGCCCGGGACCCCCCCCTCCCCTCACTCCCTCACTCCCTCACTCCCTCACCTCACTCCCTCACTCCCTCACTCACTCCCTCACTCCCTCACTCCCTCACTCCCTCACTCACTCCCTCACTCACTCACTCCCCTCACTCCCTCACTCACCCTTCCTCAACTGGCTGTCTGCATTCTGCAAGTTCATCAGTGAGTGGGCCCGGGACCCCCCCCTCCCCTCCCTCCCTCACTCCCTCACTCCCTCACCTCACTCCCTCACTCCCCTCACTCACTCCCTCACTCCCTCACTCACCCTCACTCCCTCACTCACTCCCTCACTCCCTCACTCCCCTCACTCCCTCACTCCCTCACTCACTCCCTCACTCCCTCACTCCCTCACTCACTCCCCTCACTCCCTCACTCACCCTTCCTCAACTGGCTGTCTGCATTCTGCAAGTTCATCAGTGAGTGGGCCCGGGACCCCCCCCCTCCCCTCACTCCCTCACTCACCCTCCCCTCACTCCCTCACTCCCTCCCTCACTCACTCACTCACTCACCCCCTCACTCCCTCACTCCCTCACTCACCCTCACTCACCCTTCCTCAACTGGCTGTCTGCATTCTGCAAGTTCATCAGTGAGTGGGCCCGGGACCCCCCCCCTCCCCTCACTCCCTCACTCACCCTCCCCTCACTCCCTCACTCCCTCCCTCACTCACTCACTCACTCACCCCCTCACTCCCTCACTCCCTCACTCCCTCCCCTCACTCCCTCACTCACTCCCCTCACTCCCTCACTCCCTCACTCCCCTCACTCCCTCACTCACTCACTCACTCCCTCACTCACTCCCCTCACTCCCTCACTCACTCCCTCACTCACTCCCTCACTCCCTCACTCACTCCCTCACTCCCTCACTCCTTCACTCACTCCCTCACTCACTCCCCTCACTCACTCACTCCCTCACTCACCCTCCCTCCCTCCCTCACTCACCCTCCCCTCACTCCCTCACTCACCCTCACTCACCCTCACTCACTCCCTCACTCCCTCACTCACTCCCCTCACTCACTCCCCTCACTCACTCACTCACCCTCCCTCAGCTGGCTGTCTGCATTCTGCAAGTTCATCAGTGAGTGGGCCCGGGACCCCCCCCTCACCTCACTCCCTCACTCACCCTCACTCCCTCACTCACCCTCCCTCCCTCACTCACTCACCCTCCCCTCACTCCCTCACTCCCTCACTCCCTCACTCACCCTCCCCTCACTCCCTCACTCACTCCCCTCACTCACTCACTCCCCTCCCTCAGCTGGCTGTCTGCATTCTGCAAGTTCATCAGTGAGTGGGCCCGGGACCCTCCTCCCCTCACTCCCTCACTCCCTCCCTCCCCTCACTCCCTCACTCACCCTCACTCCCTCACTCACTCCCTCACTCACTCCCTCCCCTCACTCCTCACTCACTCACTCCCCTCACTCCCTCCCTCCCTCACTCACTCCCCTCACTCCCTCACTCACTCCTTCCCCTCCCTCCCTCACTCACTCCCCTCACTCCCTCACTCACTCCCTCCCCTCACTCCCTCACTCACTCCCTCCCTCCCCTCACTCCCTCACTCCCTCCCTCCCCTCACTCCCTCATTCACTCCCTCCCCTCACTCCCTCACTCCCTCCCTCCCCTCACTCCCTCACTCCCTCACTCACCCTCCCCTCCCTCCCTCCCTCACTCCCTCACTCACTCCCCTCACTCCCTCACTCACTCACTCACTCCCTCACTCCCTCACTCACACCCTCACTCCCCTCACTCCCTCACTCCCTCCCTCCCCTCACTCCCTCACTCCCTCCCTCCCCTCACTCCCTCCCTCCCCTCACTCACTCCCCTCACTCCCTCACTCACTCCTTCCCCTCCCTCCCTCACTCACTCCCCTCACTCCCTCACTCACTCCCTCCCCTCACTCCCTCACTCACTCCCTCCCTCCCCTCACTCCCTCACTCCCTCCCCTCACTCCCTCATTCACTCCCTCCACTCACTCCCTCACTCCCTCCCTCCCCTCACTCCCTCACTCCCTCACTCACCCTCCCCTCCCTCCCTCCCTCACTCCCTCACTCACTCCCTCCCTCACTCCCTCACTCACTCCCCTCACTCCCTCACTCACTCACTCCCTCACTCCCTCACTCCCTCACTCACACCCTCACTCCCTCACTCCCTCCCTCCCCTCACTCCCTCACTCCCTCCCTCCCCTCACTCCCTCCCTCCCCTCACTCCCTCACTCCCCTCACTCCCTCACTCACCCTCCCCTCACTCCCTCACTCACTCCCCTCACTCCCTCACTCACTCCCCTCACTCACTCACTCCCCTCCCTCAGCTGGCTGTCTGCATTCTGCAAGTTCATCAGTGAGTGGGCCCGGGACCCCCCCCTCCCCTCACTCCCCTCACTCAACCTCACTCCCTCACTCACTCCCTCTCCTCACTCCCTCACTCACTCCCTCACTCACTCCCCTCACTCCCTCCCTCACTCACTCCCTCACTCACTCCCTCACTCCCTCACTCACTCCCCTCACTCCCTCACTCCCCTCACTCACTCCCCTCACTCACTCCCCTCACTCACTCCCTCACTCACTCCCTCACTCCCTCACTCACTCCCCTCACTCCCTCCCTCACTCACTCCCTCCCTCACTCCCTCACTCTCTCACTCCCTCACTCACTCCCTCACTCCCTCACTCCCTCCCCTCACTCCCTCACTCGCTCCCCTCACTCCCACTCCCTCACTCACTCCCCTCACTCCCTCACTCCCTCACTCACTCCCCTCACTCCCTCACTCACCCTCCCCTCACTCCCTCACTCCCTCACTCACTCCCCTCACTCACTCCCTCACTCACTCACTCCCTCACTCTCTCTCCCTCACTCCCTCACTCACTCCCTCACTCACTCCCTCACTCCCACTCCCCTCACTCCCACTCCCTCACTCACTCCCTCACTCACCCTCCCCTCACTCCCTCACTCACTCCCCTCACACCCTCCCTCACTCACTCTCACCCTCACTCACTCACTCCCTCACTCCCTCACTCTCTCACTCCCTCACTCCCTCACTCACTCCCTCACTCACTCCCCTCACTCCCTCACTCCCCTCACTCACTCCCCTCACTCACTCCCCTCACTCACTCCCTCACTCACTCACTCCCTCACTCACTCCCTCACTCACCCTCCCCTCACTCCCTCACTCACCCTCACTCACCCTCACTCACCCTCACTCACCCTCACTCACTCCCTCACTCCCTCACTCACTCCCTCACTCACCCTCCCTCCCTCACTCACTCACTCACCCTCCCCTCCCCTCACTCCCTCACTCACTCCCCTCCCTCACTCACTCCCCTCACTCACTCACTCCCCTCCCTCAGCTGGCTGTCTGCATTCTGCAAGTTCATCAGTGAGTGGGCCCGGGACCCTCCTCACCTCACTCCCCTCACTCACCCTCACTCCCTCACTCACTCTCCCTCACTCCCTCACTCACTCCCCTCACTCCCTCCCCTCACTCCCTCACTCACTCCCCTCACTCACCCTCCCCTCACTCCCTCACTCACTCCCTCACTCACCCTCCCTCCCTCACTCACTCACTCACCCTCCCCTCCCCTCACTCCCTCACTCACTCCCCTCCCTCACTCACTCCCCTCACTCACTCCCCTCCCTCAGCTGGCTGTCTGCATTCTGCAAGTTCATCAGTGAGTGGGCCCGGGACCCCCCCCTCACCTCACTCCCTCACTCACTCCCTCACTCACACCCTCACTCCCTCACTCACTCCCTCCCCTCCCTCACTCACTCTCCCTCACTCCCTCACTCACTCCCTCACTCCCTCACTCACTCCCCTCACTCCCTCACTCACTCCCCTCACTCCCTCACTCACCCTCCCTCCCTCACTCACTCACCCTCCCCTCACTCACTCCCCTCACTCCCTCACTCACTCCCCTCACTCACTCACTCCCCTCCCTCAGCTGGCTGTCTACATTCTGCAAGTTCATCAGTGAGTGGGCCCGGGACCCTCCTCCCCTCACTCCCTCACTCCCTCACTCCCTCACTCACTCCCTCCCCTCACTCCCTCACTCACTCCCTCCCCTCACTCCCTCACTCCCTCCCTCCCCTCACTCCCTCACTCACTCCCTCACTCACTCCCTCACTCCCTCCCCTCACTCCCTCACTCACTCCCTCCCCTCACTCCCTCACTCACTCCCCTCACTCCCTCACTCACTCCCCTCACTCCCTCACTCCCTCACTCACTCCCCTCACTCCCTCACTCACTCCCCTCACTCCCTCACTCACCCTCCCTCCCTCACTCACTCACCCTCCCCTCACTCCCTCACTCACTCCCCTCCCTCACTCACTCCCCTCACTCCCTCACTCACTCCCCTCACTCACTCACTCCCCTCCCTCAGCTGGCTGTCTACATTCTGCAAGTTCATCAGTGAGTGGGCCCGGGACCCTCCTCCCCTCACTCCCTCACTCCCTCACTCACCCTCACTCCCTCCCTCACTCCCCTCACTCCCTCACTCACTCACCCTCCCCTCACTCACTCACCCTCCCCTCACTCCCTCACTCACTCCCCTCACTCACTCACTCCCCTCCCTCAGCTGGCTGTCTACATTCTGCAAGTTCATCAGTGAGTGGGCCCGGGACCCTCCTCCCCTCACTCCCTCACTCCCTCACTCCCTCACTCACTCCCTCCCCTCACTCCCTCACTCACTCCCTCCCCTCACTCCCTCACTCCTCCCTCCCCTCACTCCCTCACTCACTCCCCTCACTCCCTCACTCACTCCCCTCACTCCCTCACTCACCCTCCCTCCCTCACTCACTCACCCTCCCCTCACTCCCTCACTCCCTCACTCCCTCCCTCCCCTCACTCCCTCACTCCCTCCCTCCCCTCACTCCCTCACTCCCTCCCTCCCCTCACTCCCTCACTCCCCTCACTCCCTCACTCACCCTCCCCTCACTCCCTCACTCACTCCCCTCACTCCCTCCCTCCCCTCACTCCCTCACTCCCCTCACTCCCTCACTCCCCTCACTCCCTCCCTCACTCACTCCCCACACTCCCTCCCTCACCCCCCCCTCCCTCCCTCCCTCACTCCCTCCCTCACTCACTCCCCTCACTCACTCACTCCCCTCCCTCAGCTGGCTGTCTGCATTCTGCAAGTTCATCAGTGAGTGGGCCCGGGACCCTCCTCCCCTCACTCCCTCACTCCCTCCCTCCCTCACTCACTCCCCTCACTCCCTCACTCACTCCCTCACTCCCTCCCTCCCCTCACTCCCTCACTCACTCCCTCCCCTCACTCCCTCACTCCCTCACTCCCTCCCTCCCCTCACTCCCTCACTCACTCCCTCACTCCCTCACTCACCCTCCCCTCCTCCCCCACTCCCTCCCTCCCTCACTCCCTCACTCCCCTCACTCCCTCACTCACTCCCTCCCCTCACTCCCTCACTCACTCACTCCCCTCACTCCCTCACTCACTCCCTCACTCCCTCACTCACTCCCTCACTCCCCTCACTCACCCTCCCCTCCCTCCCTCACTCCCTCACTCACTCCCTCAGTCCCCTCACTCACCCTCCCCTCCCTCCCTCCCTCACTCCCTCCCTCCCTCACTCACTCCCTCACTCCCTCACTCCCTCCCTCACTCCCCTCACTCCCTCCCTCACTCCCCTCACTCCCTCCCTCACCCTCCCCTCCCTCACTCCCTCACTCACTCCCCTCACTCCCTCCCTCACTCCCTCACTCACTCACTCACTCCCTCACTCCCTCACTCACTCCCCTCACTCACTCACTCCCCTCCCTCAGCTGGCTGTCTGCATTCTGCAAGTTCATCAGTGAGTGGGCCCGGGACCCTCCTCCCCTCACTCCCTCCCCTCACTCCCTCACTCACTCCCTCACTCACTCCCTCACTCCCTCGCTCACTCCCTCCCCTCACTCCCTCACTCCCTCACTCACTCCCTCCCCTCACTCCCTCACTCCCTCACTCCCTCCCTCCCTCACTCCCTCACTCACTCCCTCACTCACCCTCTCTTCCCTCCCTCACTCCCTCACTCACTCCCTCACTCACTCCCTCACTCCCTCACTCCCCCTCCCCTCCCTCCCCTCACTCACTCACCCTCCCCTCCCTCCCCTCCCCTCCCCTCACTCCCTCACTCACCCTCCCCTCCCTCCCCTCCCCTCCGCTCACTCCCTCACTCACTCCCTCCCTCCCCTCCGCTCACTCCCTCACTCACTCCCTCCCTCCCTCACTCACTCACTCCCCTCACTCCCTCACTCACTCCCCTCACTCACTCACTCCCCTCCCTCAGCTGGCTGTCTGCATTCTGCAAGTTCATCAGTGAGTGGGCCCGGGACCCCCCCCTCACCTCACTCCCTCACTCCCTCACTCACCCTCACTCCCTCCCTCACTCCCCTCACTCCCTCACTCACTCCCTCCCTCACTCACTCCCCTCACTCCCTCACTCACTCACTCCCCTCACTCCCTCACTCACTCCCCTCACTCCCTCACTCACTCACTCCCCTCACTCCCTCACTCACTCCCTCACTCCCTCCCTCACTCACTCCCCTCACTCCCTCACTCCCTCACTCACTCCCTCCCTCACTCACTCCCTCACTCACTCCCCTCACTCCCTCACTCACTCACTCCCCTCACTCCCTCACTCACTCCCTCACTCCCTCACTCCCTCACTCACTCCCTCCCTCCCCTCACTCCCTCACTCCCTCCCCTCACTCCCTCCCTCCCCTCACTCCCCTCACTCCCTCACTCACACCCTCACTCCCCTCACTCCCTCACTCACTCCCTCCCCTCACTCCCTCACTCCCTCACTCACTCCCCTCACTCCCTCACTCACTCCCCTCACTCCCTCACTCACTCCCTCACTCACTCCCTCCCCTCACTCCCTCACTCCCTCCCTCCCCTCACTCCCTCACTCCCCTCACTCCCTCACTCCCTCACTCCCCTCCCCTCACTCCCTCACTCACTCCCTCACTCACCCTCCCCTCCCTCACTCCCTCACTCACTCCACTCACTCCCTCACTCCCCTCACTCACCCTCCCCTCCCCCCCTCCCTCCCTCACTCACCCTCCCTCACTCCCTCCCCTCCCTCACTCACTCACACCCTCACTCCCCTCACTCCCTCACTCCCCTCCCTCCCCTCACTCCCTCACTCTCCCTCCCCTCCCTCCCTCACTCACTCACTCACTCCCCTCACTCCCTCACTCACCCTCCCCTCACTCCCTCACTCCCCTCACTCACTCACTCACTCCCTCACTCACTCACTCCCTCCATCCCTCCCTCCCCTCCCTCCCCTCACTCCCCTCACTCCCTCACTCTCACCCTCACTCCCCTCACTCACTCCCTCACTCACTCCCTCCCTCCCCTCACTCCCTCACTCACTCCCCTCACTCCCTCACTCACTCCCCTCACTCACTCACTCACCCTCCCCTCCCTCCCCTCACTCCCTCACTCCCCTCACTCCCTCACTCACCCTCCCCTCCCTCCCCTCACTCCCTCACTCCCTCACTCCCCTCACTCCCTCACTCACCCTCCCCTCCCTCCCCTCACTCCCTCACTCCCTCACTCACTCCCTCACTCCCTCACTCACTCCCTCACTCACTCCCCTCACTCCCTCCCTCCCTCCCTCACTCCCTCCCTCACTCACTCCCCTCACTCACTCACTCCCCTCCCTCAGCTGGCTGTCTGCATTCTGCAAGTTCATCAGTGAGTGGGCCCGGGACCCCCCTCCCCTCACTCCCTCACTCCCTCACTCACTCCCCTCACTCCCTCACTCACTCCCTCCCCTCACTCCCTCCCTCACCCTCCCTCACTCACTGACCCTCCCTCACTCTCCATCCCCTCCCTCACTCACTCTCCATCCCCTCCCTCACTCACTCTCCATCCCCTCCCTCACTCACTCACTCTCCATCCCCTCCCTCACTCACTCTCCATCCCCTCCCTCACTCACTCACTCTCCATCCCCTCCCTCACTCACTCTCCATCCCCTCACTCACTCACTCTCCATCCCCTCCCTCCCTCACTCACTCTCCATCCCCTCCCTCACTCACTCACTCTCCATCCCCTCCCTCACTCACTCTCCATCCCGTCCCTCCCTCACTCTCCATCCCCTCCCTCCCTCACTCTCCATCCCCTCACTCACTCACTCTCCATCCCCTCTCTCACTCACTCTCCATCCCCTCCCTCACTCACTCACTCTCCATCCCCTCCCTGCCTCACTCTCCATCCCCTCACTCACTCACTCTCCATCCCCTCCCTCACTCACTCTCCATCCCCTCACTCACTCACTCACTCTCCATCCCCTCACTCACTCACCCTCCATCCCCTCCCTCACTCACTCACTCTCCATCCCCTCCCTCACTCACTCTCCATCCCCTCACTCACTCACTCACTCTCCATCCCCTCCCTCACTCACTCTCCATCCCCTCACTCACTCACTCACTCTCCATCCCCTCCCTCACTCACTCTCCATCCCCTCCCTCCCTCACTCACTCTCCATCCCCTCCCTCACTCACTCTCCATCCCTTCACTCACTCACTCTCCATCCCCTCACTCACTCACTCTCCATCCCCACCCTCCCTCACTCACTCTCCATCCCCTCCCTCACTCACTCGCCATCCCCTCACTCACTCACTCACTCTCCATCCCCTCCCTCACTCACTCTCCATCCCCTCCCTCACTCACTCACTCTCCATCCCCTCCCTCCCTCACTCTCCATCCCCTCCCTCCCTCACTCTCCATCCCCTCCCTCACTCACTCTCCATCCCCTCCCTCACTCACTCACTCTCCATCCCCTCCCTCACTCACTCACTCTCCATCCCCTCCCTCACTCACTCTCCATCCCCTCCCTCACTCACTCACTCTCCATCCCCTCCCTCACTCACTCTCCATCCCCTCCCTCACTCACTCACTCTCCATCCACTCCCTCACTCACTCTCCATCCCCTCCCTCACTCACTCTCCGTCCCCTCCCTCACTCACTCACTCTCCATCCCCTCCCTCACTCACTCTCCATCCCCTCCCTCACTCACTCACTCTCCATCCCCTCCCTCACTCACTCTCCATCCCCTCCCTCACTCACTCACTCTCCATCCACTCCCTCACTCACTCTCCATCCCCTCCCTCACTCACTCTCCGTCCCCTCCCTCACTCACTCACTCTCCGTCCCCTCCCTCACTCACTCTCCGTCCCCTCCCTCACTCACTCTCCATCCCCTCCCTCACTCACTCTCCGTCCCCTCCCTCACTCACTCACTCTCCCTCCCTCCCCTCAATCAGTCTCCATCCCCTCCCTCCCTCACTCACTCTCCGTCCCCTCCCTCCCTCACTCACTCTCCATCCCCTCCCTCACTCAATCTCCATCCCCTCCCTCACTCACTCACTCTCCATCCCCTCCCTCACTCACTCTCCGTCCCCTGCCTCACTCACTCACTCTCCCTCCCTCCCTCACTCACTCTCCATCCCCTCCCTCCCTCACTCTCCGTCCCCTGCCTCACTCACTCACTCTCCCTCCCTCCCCACTCACTCTCCATCCCCTCCCTCACTCACTCTCCATCCCCTCCCTCCCTCACTCACTCTCCATCCCCTCCCTCACTCACTCTCCATCCCCTCCCTCACTCACTCTCCGTCCCCTCCATCACTCACTCTCCATCCCCTCCCTCACTCACTCACTCTCCGTCCCCTCCCTCACTCACTCTCCATCCCCTCCCTCCCTCACTCACTCTCCATCCCCTCCCTCACTCACTCTCCGTCCCCTCACTCACTCACTCTCCATCCCCTCCCTCACTCACTCTCCGTCCCCTCCCTCACTCACTCTCCATCCCCTGCCTCACTCACTCTCCATTCCCTCCCTCACTCACTCTCCCTCCCTCCCTCACTCACCACTCCATCCCCTCCCTCCCTCACTCGCTCTCCATCCCCTCCCTCACTCACTCTCCGTCCCCTCCCTCACTCACTCACTCTCCATCCCTCCCTCCCTCACACACTCTCCATCCCCTCCCTCACTCACTCACTCTCCATCCCCTCCCTCACTCACTCTCCATCCCCTCCCTCACTCACTCTCCTCCCCTCCCTCCCTCACTCACTCTCCATCCCCTCCCTCCCTCACTCACTCTCCATCCCCTCCCTCACTCACTCTCCGTCCCCTCCCTCCCTCACTCACACTCCATCCCCTCCCTCCCTCACTCACTCTCCATCCCCTCCCTCCCTCACTCACCCTCCATCCCCCTCCCTCACTCACTCTCCATCCCCTCCCTCACTCACTCTCCCTCCCCTCCCTCCCTCACTCTCCGTCCCCTCCCACCCTCACCCTCCGTCCCCTCCCTCACTCACTCACTCTCCGTCCCCTCCCTCACTCACTCACTCTCCATCCCCTCCCTCACTCACTCTCCATCCCCACCCTCACACACTCACACTCCATCCCCTCCCTCACTCACTCACCATCCCCTCCCTCCCTCACTCACTCTCCATCCCTCCCTCACTCACTCTCCATCACCTCCCTCACTCACTCACCGTCCCCTCCCTCACTCACTCTCCATCCCCTCCCTCACTCACTCACTCTCCATCCCCTCCCTCACTCACTCTCCATCCCCTCCCTCACTCACTCTCCATCCCCTCCCTCCCCTCACTCACTCTCCATCCCCTCACTCACTCACTCTCCATCCCCTCCCTCACTCACTCACTCTCCATCCCCTCCCTCCCTCATTCACACTCACCCTCCCCCTCCCTCACTCACTCTCCACCCCTCCCCACTCACTCACTCTCCATCCCCACCCACACTCACTCTCCATCCCCTCCCTCCCTCACTCACTCTCCATCCCCTCCCTCCCTCATTCACTCTCCATCCCCTCCCTCACTCACTCTCCATCCCCTCCCTCACTCACTCTCCATCCCCTCCCTCCCCTCACTCACTCTCCATCCCCTCCCTCCCTCACTCACTCTCCATCCCCTCCCTCACTCACTCTCCATCCCCTCCCTCCCCTCACTCACTCTCCATCCCCTCACTCACTCACTCTCCATCCCCTCCCTCACTCACTCACTCTCCGTCCCCTCCCTCCCTCACTCTCCATCCCCTCCCTCCCTCACTCTCCATCCCCTCCCTCACTCACTCTCCATCCCCACCCTCACTCACTCTCCATCCCCTCCCACCCCTCACTCACTCTCCATCCCTCACTCACTCACTCTCCGTCCCCTCCCTCACTTACTCACTCTCCATCCCCTCCCACACTCACTCACTCTCCGTCCCCTCCCTCATTCACTCTCCTCCCCTCCCTCCCTCACTCTCCATCCCCTCCCACACTCACTCTCCATCCCCTCCCTCACTCACTCTCCATCCCCTCCCTCCCTCACTCTCCATCCCCTCCCACACTCACTCTCCATCCCCACCCTCACTCACTCTCCACCCCTCCCTCACTCACTCTCCATCCCCACCCTCACTCACTCACTCTCCGTCCCCACCCTCACTCACTCACTCTCCGTCCCCTCCCTCACTCACTCTCCATCCCCTCCCTCACTCACTCACTCTCCGTCCCCTCCCTCACTCACTCACTCTCCGTCCCCTCCCTCCCTCATTCACTCTCCATCCCCTCCCTCCCTCACTCTCCCATCCCCTCCCTCACTCACTCTCCACCCCCTCCCTCACTCACACTCCATCCCCTCCCTCACTCACCTCTCCATCCCCTCCCTCACTCACTCTCCATCCCGTCCCTCACCACACTCCAACCCCTCCCTCCCCTCACTCACTCCATCCCCTCCCTCACTCACTCACTCTCCATCCCCTCCCTCACTCACTCTCCATCCCCTCCCTCACTCACTCACACACCATCCCCTCCCTCACTCACTCTCCATCCCCTCCCTCCCTCACTCACTCTCCATCCCCTCCCTCACTCACTCTCCATCCCCTCCCTCCCTCACTCACTCTCCATCCCCTCCCTCACTCACTCTCCATCCCCTCCCTCACTCACTCACTCTCCATCCCCTCCCTCACTCACTCACTCTCCATCCCCTCCCTCACTCACTCTCCATCCCCTCCCTCACTCACTCTCCATCCCCTCCCCTCCCTCACTCACTCTCCATTCCCTCCCTCACTCACTCTCCATCCCCTCCCTCACTCACTCTCCATCCCCTCCCTCACTCACTCACTCTCCATCCCCTCCCTCACTCACTCTCCATCCCCTCCCTCACTCTCCATCCCCTCCCTCACTCACTCTCCATCCCCTCCCTCACTCACTCTCCATCCCCTCCCTCCCTCACTCACTCTCCATCCCCTCCCTCACTCACTCTCCATCCCCTCCCTCACTCACTCACTCTCCATCCCCTCCCTCACTCACTCTCCATCCCCTCCCTCCCTCATTCACTCTGCATCCCCTCCCTCACTCACTCACTCTCCATCCCCTCCCTCACTCACTCACTCTCCATCCCCTCCCTCACTCACTCACTCTCCATCCCCTCCCTCACTCACTCACTCTCCGTCCCCTCCCTCACTCACTCTCCGTCCCCTCCCTCACTCACACTCCGTCCCCTCCCTCCCTCACTCTCCGTCCCCTCCCTCACTCACTCTCCGTCCCCTCCCTCACTCACTCACTCTCCATCCCCTCCCTCACTCACTCTCCATCCCCTCCCTCACTCACTCTCCATCCCCTCCCTCACTCACTCTCCATCCCCTCCCTCACTCACTCACTCTCCATCCCCTCCCTCACTCACTCTCCATCCCTCCCTCACTCACTCACTCTCCATCCCCTCCCTCCCTCACTCACTCTCCGTCCCCCTCCCTCCCTCACTCTCCGTCCCCTCCCTCACACACTCTCCGTCCCCTCCCTCACTCACTCACTCTCCATCCCCTCCCTCACTCACTCTCCATCCCCTCCCTCACTCACTCTCCATCCCCTCCCTCACTCACTCTCCATCCCCTCCCTCACTCACTCTCCTCCCCTCCCTCACTCACTCACTCTCCATCCCCTCCCTCACTCACTCTCCATCCCCTCCCTCACTCACTCACTCTCCATCCCCTCCCTCACTCACTCTCCATCCCCTCCCTCACTCACTCTCCATCCCCTCACTCACTCACTCTCTCTCCGTCCCCTCCCTCACTCACTCTCCATCCCCTCCCTCACTCACTCACTCTCCGTCCCCTCCCTCCCACACTCTCTCTCCGTCCCCTCCCTCACTCACTCTCCATCCCCTCCCTCACTCACTCACTCTCCATCCCCTCCCTCACTCACTCACTCTCCATCCCCTCCCTCACTCACTCTCCATCCCCTCCCTCCCTCACTCTCTCTCCGTCCCCTCCCTCACTCACTCTCCATCCCCTCCCTCACTCACTCTCCATCCCCTCCCTCACTCACTCTCCATCCCCTCCCTCACTCACTCTCCATCCCCTCCCTCACTCACTCTCCGTCCCCTCCCTCACTCACTCTCCGTCCCCTCCCTCACTCACTCACTCTCCATCCCCTCCCTCATTCACTCTCCATCCCCTCACTCACTCACTCTCCGTCCCCTCCCTCACTCACTCACTCTCCATCCCCTCCCTCATTCACTCTCCGTCCCCTCCCTCACTCACTCTCCATCCCCTCCCTCATTCACTCTCCATCCCCTCACTCACTCACTCTCCATCCCCTCCCTCACTCACTCTCCATCCCCTCCCTCACTCACTCTCCATCCCCTCCCTCACT
Source organism: Chiloscyllium punctatum (assembly GCF_047496795.1). Lineage (NCBI taxonomy): Eukaryota > Metazoa > Chordata > Chondrichthyes > Orectolobiformes > Hemiscylliidae > Chiloscyllium > Chiloscyllium punctatum. Next base: position 13,420 of record NW_027311240.1, on the reverse strand, counting down.
CACTCTCCGTCCCCTCCCTCCCTCACTCACTCTCCGTCCCCTCCCTCCCTCACTCACTCTCCATCCCCCCCCTCCCTCACTCTCCGTCCCCTCCCTCCCTCACTCTCCATCCCCTCCCTCACTCACTCTCCGTCCCCTCCCTCCCTCACTCACTCTCCATCCCCTCCCTCACTCACTCTCCATCCCCTCCCTCACTCACTCTCCGTCCCCTCCCTCACTCACTCACTCTCCATCCCCTCCCTCACTCACTCTCCATCCCCTCCCTCACTCACTCACTCTCCGTCCCCTCCCTCCCTCACTCACTCTCCATCCCCTCCCTCACTCACTCTCCATCCCTCCCTCACTCACTCACTCTCCGTCCCCTCCCTCCCTCACTCACTCTCCGTCCCCTCCCTCACTCACTCTCCATCCCCTCCCTCACTCACTCTCCGTCCCCTCCCTCCCTCACTCTCCGTCCCCTCCCTCCCTCACTCACTCTCCATCCCCTCCCTCCCTCACTCTCCGTCCCCTCCCTCACTCACTCACTCTCCATCCCCTCCCTCACTCACTCTCCATCCCCTCCCTCACTCACTCACTCTCCATCCCCTCCCTCCCTCACTCTCCATCCCCACCCTCACTCACTCTCCATCCCCACCCTCACTCACTCTCCATCCCCTCCCTCACTCACTCTCCATCCCCTCCCTCCCTCACTCACTCTCCATCCCCTCCCTCACTCACTCTCCATCCCCTCCCTCCCTCACTCACTCTCCATCCCCTCCCTCACTCACTCTCCATCCCCTCCCTCACTCACTCACCGTCCCCTCCCTCACTCACTCACTCTCCATCCCCTCCCTCATTCACTCTCCATCCCCTCCCTCACTCACTCACCCTCCATCCCCTCCCTCCCTCACTCTCCATCCCCTCCCTCACTCACTCACCGTCCCCTCCCTCACTCACTCACTCTCCATCCCCTCCCTCATTCACTCCCATCCCCTCCCACACTCACTCACCCTCCATCCCCTCCCTCCCTCACTCTCCATCCCCTCCCTCACTCACTCACCGTCCCCTCCCTCACTCACTCACTCTCCATCCCCTCCCTCATTCACTCACCATCCCCTCCCTCCCACACTCACTCTCCACCCCTCCCTCACTCACTCTCCGTCCCCTCCCTCACTCACTCTCCACCCCTCCCTCCCTCACCCTCCGTCCCCTCCCACACTCACTCACTCACCATCCCCTCCCTCCCTCACTCTCCATCCCCTCCCTCACTCACTCTCCATCCCCTCCCTCACTCACTCACTCTCCATCCCCTCCCTCACTCACTCTCCATCCCCTCCCTCCCTCACTCACTCTCCATCCCCTCCCTCACACACTCTCCATCCCCTCCCTCACTCACTCACTCTCCATCCCCTCCCTCACTCACTCTCCATCCCCTCCCTCACTCACTCACTCTCCATCCCCTCCCTCACTCACTCTCCATCCCCTCCCTCCCTCACTCACTCTCCATCCCCTCCCTCACTCACTCTCCATCCCCTCCCTCATTCACTCTCCATCCCCTCCCTCACTCACTCACTCTCCATCCCCTCCCTCCCTCACTCTCCATCCCCTCCCTCCCCTCACTCTCCGTCCCCTCCCTCACTCACTCTCCATCCCCTCCCTCACTCACTCTCCATCCCCTCCCTCACTCACACACCGTCCCCTCCCTCACTCACTCACACTCCCATCCCCTCCCTCCCTCACTCTCCAATCCCCTCCCTCACTCACTCTCCATCCCCTCCCTCACTCACACACTCTCCATCCCCTCCCTCACTCACTCACTCTCCATCCCCTCCCTCACTCACTCTCCATCCCCTCCCTCCCTCACTCACTCTCCATCCCCTCCCTCACTCACTCTCCATCCCCTCCCTCCCTCACTCACTCTCCATCCCCTCCCTCACTCACTCTCCATCCCCTCACTCACTCACTCTCCATCCCCTCCCTCACTCACTCTCCATCCCCTCCCTCACTCACTCTCCATCCCCTCCCTCCCTCACTCTCCATCCCCACCCTCACTCACTCACTGTCCATCCCCTCCCTCACTCACTCTCCATCCCCTCCCTCCCTCACTCTCCATCCCCACCCTCACTCACTCACTATCCCCTCCCTCCCTCACTCTCCATCCCCTCCCTCCCTCACTCTCCATCCCCTCCCTCACTCACTCACTCTCCATCCCCTCCCTCCCTCACTCTCCATACCCTCCCGCCCTCACTCTCCATCCCCTCACTCACTCTCCGTCCCCTCCCTCCCTCACTCACTCTCCATCCCCTCCCTCCCTCACTCACTCTCCATCCCCTCCCTCACTCACTCTCCATCCCCTCCCTCACTCACTCTCCATCCCCTCCCTCACTCACTCTCCATCCCCTCCCTCACTCACTCTCCGTCCCCTCCCTCCCTCACTCACTCCATCCCCTCCCTCCCTCACTCACTCTCCATCCCCTCCCTCACTCACTCTCCATCCCCTCCCTCACTCACTCTCCATCCCCTCCCTCACTCACTCTCCATCCCCTCCCTCACTCACTCTCCGTCCCCTCCCTCACTCACTCTCCATCCCCTCCCTCACTCACTCACTCTCCATCCCCTCCCTCATTCACTCTCCATCCCCTCCCTCACTCACTCACTCTCCATCCCCTCCCTCCCTCACTCTCCGTCCCCTCCCTCACTCACTCTCCATCCCCTCCCTCACTCACTCTCCATCCCCTCCCTCACTCACTCTCCATCCCCTCCCTCACTCACTCACTCTCCATCCCCTCCCTCACTCACTCTCCATCCCCTCCCTCCCTCACTCTCCATCCCCTCCCTCACTCACTCTCCATCCCCTCCCTCACTCACTCACTCTCCATCCCCTCCCTCACTCACTCACTCTCCGTCCCCTCCCTCACTCACTCACTCTCCATCCCCTCCCTCACTCACTCTCCATCCCCTCTTTCCCTCACTCACTCTCCATCCCCTCCCTCACGCACTCTCCATCCCCTCCCTCACTCACTCACTCTCCATCCCCTCCCTCACTCACTCTCCATCCCCTCCCTCACTCACTCTCCATCCCCTCCCTCACTCACTCACTCTCCATCCCCTCCCTCACTCACTCTCCATCCCCTCCCTCACTCACTCACTCTCCGTCCCCTCCCTCAATCACTCACTCTCCATCCCCTCCCTCACTCACTCTCCATCCCCTCTTTCCCTCACTCACTCTCCATCCCCTCCCTCACGCACTCTCCATCCCCTCCCTCACTCACTCTCCATCCCCTCACTCACTCACTCACTCTCCATCCCCTCCCTCACTCACTCTCCATCCCCTCCCTCCCTCACTCTCCATACCGTCCCTCCCTCACTCTCCATCCCCTCCCTCCCTCACTCTCCATACCCTCCCTCACTCACTCACTCTCCATCCCCTCCCTCACTCACTCTCCATCCCCTCCCTCACTCACTCTCCATCCCCTCACTCACTCATTCTCCATCCCCTCCCTCCCTCACTCTCCATACCCTCCCTCACTCACTCACTCTCCATCCCCTCCCTCACTCACTCATCCCCTCACTCACTCACTCTCCATCCCCTCCCTCACTCACTCTCCATCCCCTCCCTCACTCACTCATTCTCCATCCCCTCCCTCCCTCACTCTCCATACCCTCCCTCACTCACTCACTCTCCATCCCCTCCCTCACTCACCTCCATCCCCTCCCTCCCTCATTCACTCTGCATCCCCTCCCTCACTCACTCACTCTCCATCCCCTCCCTCACTCACTCACTCTCCATCCCCTCCCTCACTCACTCACTCTCCATCCCCTCCCTCACTCACTCTCCATCCCCTCCCTCACTCACTCACTCTCCATCCCCTCCCTCACTCACTCTCCATCCCCTCCCTCACTCACTCTCCATCCCCTCCCTCACTCACTCACTCTCCATCCCCTCCCTCACTCACTCTCCATCCCCTCCCTCCCTCACTCACTCTCCATCCCCTCCCTCACTCACTCTCCATCCCCTCCCTCACTCACTCACTCTCCATCCCCTCCCTCACTCACTCTCCGTCCCCTCCCTCCCTCACTCTCCGTCCCCTCCCTCACACACTCTCCGTCCCCGTCCCCTCCCTCACTCACTCACTCTCCATCCCCTCCCTCACTCACTCTCCATCCCCTCCCTCACTCACTCTCCATCCCCTCCCTCACTCACTCACTCTCCATCCCCTCCCTCACTCACTCACTCTCCATCCCCTCCCTCACTCACTCTCCATCCCCTCCCTCACTCACTCACTCTCCGTCCCCTCCCTCACTCACTCTCCATCCCCTCACTCACTCTCCATCCCCTCCCTCACTCACTCTCCATCCCCTCCCTCACTCACTCACTCTCCGTCCCCTCCCTCACTCACTCTCCATCCCCTCCCTCCCTCACTCTCTCTCCGTCCCCTCCCTCACTCACTCTCCATCCCCTCCCTCACTCACTCTCCATCCCCTCCCTCCCTCACTCACTCTCCATCCCCTCCCTCACTCACTCTCCATCCCCTCCCTCACTCACTCTCCATCCCCTCCCTCACTCACTCTCCATCCCCTCCCTCACTCACTCTCCATCCCCTCCCTCACTCACTCTCCATCCCCTCCCTCACTCACTCTCCATCCCCTCCCTCCCTCACTCACTCTCCATCCCCTCCCTCACTCACTCTCCATCCCCACCCTCCCTCACTCTCTCCCTCCCTCCCACTCACTCTCCATCCCCTCCCTCACTCACTCTCCATCCCCTCCCTCACTCACTCTCCATCCCCTCCCTCACTCACTCTCCGTCCCCTCCCTCACTCACTCTCCTCCCCTCCCTCACTCACTCTCCGTCCCCTCCCTCCCTCACTCACTCTCCATCCCCTCACTCACTCACTCTCCGTCCCCCTCCCTCACTCACTCTCCGTCCCCCTCCCTCACTCACTCTCCGTCCCCTCCCTCACACACTCTCCGTCCCCTCCCTCACTCACTCTCCATCCCCTCCCTCACTCACTCACTCTCCATCCCCTCCCTCACTCACTCTCCATCCCCCCCTCCCTCACTCACTCACTCTCCTCCCCTCCCTCCCTCACTCACTCTCCGTCCCCTCCCTCACTCACTCACTCTCCATCCCCTCCCTCCCTCACTCTCCATCCCCCACCCTCACTCACTCTCCATCCCCACCCTCACTCACTCTCCATCCCCTCCCTCACTCACTCTCCATCCCCTCCCACCCTCACTCACTCTCCATCCCCTCCCTCACTCACTCTCCATCCCCTCCCTCCCTCACTCACTCTCCATCCCCTCCCTCACTCACTCTCCATCCCCTCCCTCACTCACTCACCGTCCCCTCCCTCCCTCACTCACTCTCCATCCCCTCCCTCACTCACTCACCCTCCATCCCCTCCCTCCCTCACTCTCCGTCCCCTCCCTCACTCACTCACTCTCCGTCCCCTCCCTCACTCACTCTCCATCCCCTCCCTCCCTCACTCACTCTCCGTCCCCTCCCTCACTCACTCTCCGTCCCCTCCCTCACTCACTCACTCTCCATCCCCTCCCTCACTCACTCTCCATCCCCTCCCTCACTCACTCTCCATCCCCTCCCTCACTCACTCACTCTCCATCCCCTCCCTCACTCACTCTCCATCCCCTCCCTCACTCACTCACCCTCCATCCCCACCCACACTCACACTCCATCCCCACCCACCCTCACCCTCCGTCCCCTCCCTCACTCACTCACTCTCCATCCCCTCCCTCCCTCACTCTCCATCCCCTCCCTCCCTCACTCTCCATCCCCTCCCTCACTCACTCACACTCCATCCCCTCCCTCACTCACTCTCCATCCCCTCCCTCCCTCACTCACTCTCCATCCCCTCCCTCACTCACCCTCACCATCCCCTCCCTCACTCACTCACTCTCCATCCCCACCCTCACTCACTCTCCATCCCCCTCCCACCCACACTCTCCATCCCCTCCCTCCCTCACTCTCCACCCCTCCCTCACTCACCACTCTCCATCCCCTCCCTCACTCACTCTCCATCCCCACCCTCCCTCACTCACTCTCCATCCCCCCCTCACTCACTCTCCATCCCCACCACCCACTCACTCACCATCCCCTCCCTCACCACACTCCATCCCCTCCCTCACCCACTCACACCCATCCCCTCCCACCCTCACTCTCCGTCCCCTCCCACCACTCACTCTCCATCCCCTCCCTCACTCACACTCCATCCCCTCCCTCACACACTCACCGTCCCCTCCCCACTCACTCACTCTCCATCCCCTCCCTCCCACACTCTCCAATCCCCTCCCTCACTCACTCTCCATCCCCTCCCTCACTCACTCACTCTCCATCCCCTCCCTCACTCACTCACTCTCCATCCCCTCCCTCACTCACTCTCCATCCCCTCCCTCCCTCACTCACACACCATCCCCTCCCTCACTCACTCTCCATCCCCCTCCCACCCTCACTCACTCTCCATCCCCTCCCTCACTCACTCTCCATCCCCACACTCACTCACTCTCCATCCCCTCACTCACTCACTGTCCATCCCCTCCCTCACTCACTCTCCATCCCCTCCCTCCCTCACTCTCCATCCCCACCCTCACTCACTCACTATCCCCTCCCTCCCTCACTCTCCATCCCCTCCCTCCCTCACTCTCCATCCCCTCCCTCACTCACCACTCTCCATCCCCTCCCTCCCTCACTCTCCATACCCTCCCTCCCACACTCTCCATCCCCTCACTCACACTCCGTCCCCTCCCTCCCTCACTCACTCTCCATCCCCTCCCTCCCTCACTCATTCTCCATCCCCACCCTCACTCACTCTCCATCCCCTCCCTCACTCACTCTCCATCCCCTCCCTCCCTCACTCACTCACCATCCCCTCCCTCATTCACACTCCATCCCCTCCCACACTCACTCACTCTCCATCCCCTCCCTCCCTCACTCTCCGTCCCCTCCCTCACTCACACTCCATCCCCTCCCTCACTCACTCACACTCCATCCCCCTCCCTCACTCACTCTCCATCCCCTCCCTCCCTCACTCTCCATCCCCTCCCTCACTCACACTCCATCCCCACCCTCACTCACTCACTCTCCATCCCCTCCCTCACTCACTCACTCTCCGTCCCCTCCCTCACTCACTCACTCTCCATCCCCTCCCTCACTCACTCTCCATCCCCTCTTTCCCTCACTCACTCTCCATCCCCTCCCACACTCACTCTCCATCCCCTCCCACCCTCACTCTCCATACCCTCCCTCACTCACTCACTCTCCATCCCCTCCCTCCCTCACTCTCCACCCCTCCCGCCCTCACTCTCCATCCCCTCACTCACTCTCCTCCCCCTCCCTCCCTCACACACTCACTCCACCATCCCCTCCCTCCCTCACTCACTCACCATCCCCACCCTCCCTCACTCTCCATCCCCTCCCTCCCTCACTCACCATCCCCTCCCTCACTCACTCTCCATCCCCTCCCTCACTCACTCACACTCCATCCCCTCCCTCACTCACTCTCCATCCCCTCCCTCCTCACTCTCCATCCCCTCCCTCCCTCACTCACTCTCCATCCCCTCCCTCACTCACTCACTCTCCGTCCCCTCCCTCACTCACTCTCCATCCCCTCCCTCACTCACTCTCCATCCCCTCACTCACTCACTCTCCATCCCCTCCCTCACTCACTCTCCATCCCCTCCCTCACTCACTCTCCATCCCCTCACTCACTCACTCTCCATCCCCTCCCTCACTCACTCTCCGTCCCCTCCCTCCCTCACTCACTCTCCATCCCCTCCCTCACTCACTCTCCATCCCCTCCCTCACTCACTCACCGTCCCCTCCCTCACTCACTCACTCTCCATCCCCTCCCTCATTCACTCTCCATCCCCTCCCTCACTCACTCACCCTCCATCCCCTCCCTCCCTCACTCTCCATCCCCTCCCTCACTCACTCTCCATCCCCTCCCTCACTCACTCACCCTCCATCCCCTCCCTCCCTCACTCTCCATCCCCTCCCTCACTCACTCTCCATCCCCTCCCTCACTCACTCTCCATCCCCTCCCTCACTCACTCACTCTCCGTCCCCTCCCTCCCTCACTCACTCTCCATCCCCTCCCTCACTCACTCTCCGTCCCCTCCCTCACTCACTCACTCTCCGTCCCCTCCCTCCCTCACTCACTCTCCGTCCCCTCCCTCACTCACTCTCCATCCCCACCCTCACTCACTCTCCATCCCCTCCCTCACTCACTCTCCGTCCCCTCCCTCACTCACTCACTCTCCGTCCCCTCCCTCCCTCACTCACTCTCCGTCCCCTCCCTCACTCACTCACTCTCCATCCCCTCCCTCACTCACTCTCCATCCCCACCCTCAGTCACTCTCCATCCCCTCCCTCACTCACTCTCCGTCCCCTCCCTCACTCACTCACTCTCCGTCCCCTCCCTCCCTCACTCACTCTCCATCCCCTCCCTCACTCACTCACTCTCCGTCCCCTCCCACCCTCACTCACTCTCCATCCCCTCCCTCACTCACTCTCCATCCCCTCCCTCACTCACTCTCCATCCCCTCCCTCCCTCACCACACTCCATCCCCTCCCTCACTCACACTCCATCCCCTCCCTCACTCACTCACTCTCCATCCCCTCCCTCACTCACTCTCCATCCCCTCCCTCACTCACTCTCCATCCCCTCACTCACTCACTCTCCGTCCCCTCCCTCCCTCACTCACTCTCCATCCCCTCCCTCACTCACTCTCCATCCCCTCCCTCACTCACTCACTCTCCATCCCCTCCCTCACTCACTCTCCATCCCCACCCTCACTCACTCTCCATCCCCACCCTCACTCACTCTCCATCCCCTCCCTCACTCACTCTCCGTCCCCTCCCTCACTCACTCACTCACCGTCCCCCCCTCCCTCACTCACTCACTCTCCGTCCCCTCCCACCCTCACTCACTCTCCATCCCCACCTCACTCACTCTCCATCCCCTCCCTCACTCACTCACTCTCCATCCCCTCCCTCACTCACACTCCATCCCCTCCCTCACTCACTCACTCTCCATCCCCACCCTCACTCACTCTCCATCCCCTCCCTCACTCACTCTCCATCCCCTCCCTCCCTCACTCACTCTCCATCCCCTCCCTCACTCACCACACTCCATCCCCTCCCTCCCTCACACTCCATCCCCACCCTCCCTCACTCACTCTCCATCCCCTCCCACACTCACTCCTCCCCCCCTCCCTCACTCACTCTCCATCCCCTCCCTCACTCACTCTCCATCCCCACCCTCACTCACTCACTCTCCATCCCCTCCCTCACTCACTCACTCTCCGTCCCCTCCCTCACTCACTCTCCATCCCCTCCCTCACTCACTCTCCATCCCCCTCCCTCACTCACTCTCCATCCCCTCCCTCACACACTCTCCGTCCCCTCCCTCCCTCACTCACTCTCCATCCCCTCCCTCACTCACTCTCCATCCCCTCCCTCCCTCCCTCACTCTCCATCCCCTCCCTCCCTCACTCACTCTCCGTCCCCTCCCTCCCTCACTCACTCTCCATCCCCTCCCTCACTCACTCTCCATCCCCTCCCTCACTCACTCACTCTCCATCCCCTCCCACACTCACTCTCCATCCCCTCCCTCCCTCACTCACTCTCCGTCCCCTCCCTCCCACACTCACTCTCCATCCCCTCCCTCCCTCACTCACTCTCCATCCCCTCCCTCACTCACTCTCCATCCCCTCCCTCACTCACTCACTCTCCATCCCCTCCCTCACTCACTCTCCATCCCCTCCCTCACTCACTCTCCATCCCCTCCCACACTCACTCTCCGTCCCCTCCCTCACTCACTCACTCTCCATCCCCTCCCTCACTCACTCTCCGTCCCCTCCCTCACTCACTCACTCTCCATCCCCTCCCTCACTCACTCTCCATCCCCTCCCACACTCACTCACCATCCCACCCTCACTCACACTCCACCCCCACCCACACACACCTCACTCTCCGTCCCCTCCCACCCTCACTCACTCCCACCCCCACACCCACTCTCACTCTCCAACCCCACCCTCACTCACACTCCATCCCCACCCTCACTCACACTCCATCCCCACCCTCACTCACTCTCCAACCCCTCCCACACACACTCTCCATCCCCTCCCACCCTCACTCACTCTCCATCCCCTCCCTCACTCACTCACCATCCCCTCCCTCACTCTCTCTCTCATCCCCTTCCTCTCTCTCTCTCTCAATCCCCTTCCTCTCTCTCTCTCAAACCCCTTCCTCACTCTCTCTCTCAATCCCCTTCCTCACTCTCTCTCTCAATCCCCTTCCTCTCCCTCTCTCTCTCTAAATCCCCTCCTCACACTCACTCTCCAATCCCCTCCCACACACTCACTCTCAACCCCTCCTCACTCTCTCTCTCAATCCCCTTCCTCACTCTCTCTCTCAATCCCCTTCCTCTCTCTCTCTCTCTCAATCCCTTTCCTCATTCTCTCTCTCAAGCCCCTTCCTCTCTCTCTCTCTCAATCCCCTTCCTCACTCTCTCTCTCTCTCAATCCCCTTCCACACCCACACACTCAAAATCCCCTTCCTCACTCTCTCTCTCAATCCCCTTCCTCTCTCTCTCTCTCTCTCAATCCCCTTCCTCACTCTCTCTCTCAATCCCCTTCCTCTCTCTCTCTCAATCCCCTTCCTCTCTCTCTCTCTCTCTCAATCCCCTTTCCCTCTCTCTCTCTCTCAATCCCTTTCATCTCTCTCTCTCTCAATCCCCTTCCTCTCTCTCTCTCTCTCTCAATCTCTTTCCTCTCTCTCTCTCAATCCCCTTCCTCTCTCTCTCTCAATCTCCTTTCCCTCTCTCTCTCTCTCAATCCCTTTCCTCTCTCTCTCTCTCAATCCCCTTCCTCTCTCTCTCTCTCAATCCATTTCCTCACTCTCTCTCTCTCTCAATCCCCTTA